>NC_092272.1:302500-382500 GCF_036320965.1 Panulirus ornatus | reverse complement strand
CCGTTTCTTGGCGCTACCTCGCTGACGCGGGAAACAATGATTAAGTATAATAATAAATAAATAAATGAATAAATAAATAAATATATATATATATATATATATATATATATATATATATATATATATATATATATATATATATATATATATATAAGCCACCCCTCTAACCTAACTCGGCAATGAACCATTTTCTCTTCCAATCCCACAAAAGGTACGAACACACAAACACACACACCTCATTGTAAAGAACTTTCAACCACTAAAAGCCGATTAGCCCAAATCACGCAAGGGGGGGGGGGGGGAGGAAAGGTAGCTAATCACCCACTCCGTGTTGCATGTGTGGGAATGTGTGGGCGATGTACACAGGTACGTGCGCGACGACCGTCACTCCCCCTATGGCAACGTCTGGCAGCTCATTTTTCGATCGACGAGAAAACGACCTCCACAACCCGAGTCCTTATGGATCTCTTACATAAGGTCGAATACAGGGGAATGGTATGGGTCCTTGATACAGAGAATACAGGGGAATGGTACTGGTCCTTGATACATAGAATACAGGGGAATGGTATAGGTCCTTGATACAGAGAATACAGGGGAATGGTATTGGTCCTTGATACAGAGAATACAGGGGATGGTATGGGTCCTTGATACAGAGAATACAGGGGATGGTATGGGTCCTTGATACAGAGAATACAGGGGATGGTATGGGTCCTTGATACAGAGAATACAGGGGAATGGTATTGGTCCTTGATACAGAGAATACAGGGGAATGGTATTGGTCCTTGATACAGAGAATACAGGGGAATGGTATTGGTCCTTGATACAGAGAATACAGGGGAAAGGTATGGGTCCTTGATACAGAGAATACAGGGGAAAGGTATGGGTCCTTGATACAGAGAATACAGGGGAAAGGTATGGGTCCTTGATACAGAGAATACAGGGGAAAGGTATTGGTCCTTGATACAGAGAATACAGGGTAATGGTATTGGTCCTTGATACAGAGAATACAGGGGAAAGGTATGGGTCCTTGATACAGAGAATACAGGGGAATGGTATGGGTTCTTGATACAGAGAATACAGGGGAATGGTATTGGTCCTTGATACAGAGAATACAGGGGAATGGTATTGGTCCTTGATACAGAGAATACACGGGAAGAGTATTGACCCTTAATACAGAGAGTTACAAGTAAAATTTTCCTACGACAGTTGTTTGATCCATGGTGATATTTTGATCCATAATCTTCGTTGGACACTTAAAACCTACGATTATTATCCATCAATATAATCACACATCTTGCTAGATTATCGTGGAAAGGAGGCTGAATTAGGCCTCGAAGTTTGCCTATTAATCATTACTCATATATATATATATATATATATATATATATATATATATATATATATATATATATATATATATATATATATATACGAATAAAGTGCATATGAACGCGCACTTTCATAGAACATACAAACCTCCAACAGCCAGGATCGAACCAGGGACCCCTGTGCCTGGCCCATAGCCTAGCGGTTAGCATGCCTGCCTCTCGCAAAGGGGTCCCGGGTTCGATCCTGGCTGTTGGAGGTTTGTATGATATATATGTGTGTATATATATATATATATATATACATATATATACATTCCTATAAGTCCACGGGGACAATGGAACACGATTAGTTCCCAAGTGCACTTTCGTGTAATAATCACCTGAATTCGAGCAGGTAGCTCAACGCAAATACTTAAATGCTCTATATTTTTCTTTATACGTTTACTGGACAAACATATATATATTGCGACACTAATAACCAATAATCATTCATTATTAACGAAACGGAGAAGTTCCCACATCAGTACTGGATAACGGAGCATATCCGCTGGTTACGTCCTTATTGCTCTGTCAGACGGACACACACACACACATACACACACATACTCATTATAAACATTTTTATGACATTATGGCTACTCATAAGCCTCACAAAAGTGCTCCCAGTCCTCGTAAATGTCTGCTACGCAGACCATACCTACACAAGATACGCATCAAATAGACACAGCTACGCAGACCATCTCTACACAATATATATATATATATATATATATATATATATATATATATATATATATATATATATATATATATACACACACAGCTACGTAGACCATTTCTACAAAATATATACAAACAATATACACACAGCTACGAAGACCATCTCTACACAATATACGCATTCAATATACACACAGCAAGGTAGACCATCTCTACACAATATACACATACAATATACACACAAAACACTGTACAATAACACGACTTCATGTTACTGATGTTCGAGTGATGCAATTTCTTCGAACTGGTCATGAGAAGGGAAGTAATCACTCATGATTCCATAATGTCATATATATATATATATATATATATATATATATATATATATATATATATATACATGTGTATGGGGGTGGGTTGGTCCATTTCTTTCGTCTGTTTCTTTGCGCTACCTCGCAGACGCGGGAGACAGCGACAAAGCAAAAAAAAAAGAAAAAAAAAAAAAAAAATATATATATATATATATATATATATATATATATATATATATATAAACACTTCTCAAATCCCCGAGCGTCCTGCTATGTTCAACACAGAAAGCGAGCGGATATACCTGCAGAGAAAACACCTTCACGTACAGTAACGTAATGTTGTACAATGGACGATAAATAATAAAAAAAAACTATAATTATAAATAAAAACTATAGATATACCAAAAAAGAAAAGTTTGGTCTGTCGGTAAAGTATGGCGTGAGCACAGAGCTGGGTCGATCCCTTCCCGAGAAAGACGAGGACGAGGGAGGGAGGAAGGGAACCAGCCGGTGGGTTGCATGCAGACACCCAGGCGCCAGACACACACACACACACACATACATACACATACACACACACATACACACACACATACATACATACATACACACACATACATATGCACACACACACACACACACATCCACACGTACCCATACACACACACACATACACACACACGAACCCATACACACACACACACACACGAACCCATACACACACACACACACACACGCACATACAACATATTCATACATACATAGATCTATTCATCCCCTCATGTATTTTCTATAGCAGTTCCAGCCACGGGGTAATGTGGCGTGTATCGAGGCGCGGCTGGCGTGTGTACTGTCTGTGATGTGCCTATGTGCGTCTGAATACGGCGGGTGTACACGGGCGTGAGATCCACACATAACGTACACATTCCACACGTAAGTACACACGGGAGGAATGCCATGACGAAGGCAACGTGTGGACCATGAATGCCATGACGAAGGCAACGTGTGGACCATGAATGCCATGACGAAGGCAACGTGTGGACCATGAATGCCATGACGAAGGCAACGTGTGGACCATGAACATGGTGAGGGAGAGGGTGGGGGAATGTGACCCTGGTCTAGTGTAGCTAAAGCAGGGAGAAGCGGAGTTTAGTCTAACATAGCCTAGCCAAGCGGTGTAGTCTAGCGGCAGAGATGAGCGACCTTTGTCTAACATAGCCTGGCCTAGCGGTGTCGTCTAGCGGCAGAGATGAGCGGCCTTTTAGTCTAACATAGCCTGGCGGTATCGTCTAGCTAGGGCAGAAGTAAGCGGAGTTTAGTCTAACATAGCCTAGCCAAGCGGTCTTGTCTACCTAGGGCAGAGGTAAGCGGAGTTTAGTCTAACATAACCTAACCTAGTCTAGCGGTGTCGTTTAGGGGCAGAAGTAAGCGGACTTTTAAGTCTAACATAGCCTAGCCAAGCGGTCTCGTCTAGCTAGGGCCAGAGGTAAGCGGAGTTTAATCTAACATAGCTTAGCCTAGCCTAGCGGTCTCGTCTAACTAGGGTAGAGATAATCGAAGTTTAATCTAACATAGCCTAGCCTAGCCTAGCGGTCTTGTCTAGCTAAGGCCAGAGGTAAGCGGAGTTTAGTCTAACATAGCCTAGCCTAGCCAAGCGGTCTTGTCTACCTAGGGCAGAGGTAAGCGGAGTTTAGTCTAACATAGCCTAGCCAAGCGGTCTAGTCTAGCAAGGGCAGAAGAGGAGTTTAATCTAATATAGCCCAGCCTAGCCAAGCGGTCTTGTCTAGCTAGGGTAGAGATAAGCGGAGTTTAATCTAACATAGCCCAGCCTAGCCTAGCGGTCTCGTCTAGCTAGGGCAGCGGTAAGCAGCTTTTAGTCTAACATAGCCTAACATAGCGCCTCACCGCTTGTCTTGTTAGCTCGTTACCGCTAGTCATATTCAGCGGAGACCGCTATAAAGTCATTTATGACCGCTATAAATCATTTATCAGAGCGTAGGTCGTCCAGCGACTGAGGTGCATTCATCATCCCAGTTTCCTTATGCAGCGAGCACTCGTGTATTTGGATCCGATGATATTCCTTTTCAATATCTTCCAAGTCACCAAACATGACTTCATGACTCTATATTCTTTCAAATATCTGTGAAGATATTTTTAATATAACCAAACTTGGCTTCATGACTCTATTCTTTCAGATATCCTTCAAAATATTTTTTTTTCAAAACTTGACTTTATTATTCCTTTTAAATATCTTTCAAAATATTTTTTCAACTCATCAAACTTGACTTCATGACTCTATATTCTTTCAAATATCTGTGAAGATATTTTTCAACTCACCAAACATGACTTCATGACTCTATATTCTTTCAAATATCTGTGAAGATATTTTTCAACTCACCAAACATGACTTCATGACTCTATATTCTTTCAAATATCTGTGAAGATATTTTTCAACTCACCAAACATGACTTCATGACTCTATATTCTTTCAAATATCTGTGAAGATATTTTTCAACTCACCAAACATGGCTTCATGACTCTATATTCTTTCAAATATCTGTGAAGATATTTTTAATATAACCAAACTTGGCTTCATGACTCTATTCTTTCAGATATCCTTCAAAATATTTTTTTTTCAAAACTTGACTTTATTATTCCTTTTAAATATCTTTCAAAATATTTTTTCAACTCATCAAACTTGACTTCATGACTCTATATTCTTTCAAATATCTGTGAAGATATTTTTCAACTCACCAAACATGACTTCATGACTCTATATTCTTTCAAATATCTGTGAAGATATTTTTAATATAACCAAACTTGGCTTCATGACTCTATTCTTTCAGATATCCTTCAAAATATTTTTTTTTCAAAACTTGACTTTATTATTCCTTTTAAATATCTTTCAAAATATTTTTTCAAC
The DNA here is from genome assembly GCF_036320965.1 of Panulirus ornatus. Lineage (NCBI taxonomy): Eukaryota > Metazoa > Arthropoda > Malacostraca > Decapoda > Palinuridae > Panulirus > Panulirus ornatus. The sequence goes on along the minus strand of NC_092272.1, from coordinate 377,218 downwards.
TCATCAAACTTGACTTCATGACTCTATATTCTTTCAAATATCTGTGAAGATATTTTTCAACTCACCAAACATGACTTCATGACTCTATATTCTTTCAAATATCTATGAAGATATTTTTCAACTCACCAAACATGACTTCATGACTCTATATTCTTTCAAATACTTCATGACTCTATATTCTTTCAAATATCTATGAAGATATTTTTCAACTCACCAAACATGACTTCATGACTCTATATTCTTTCAAATATCTGTGAAGATATTTTTCAACTCACCAAACATGACTTCATGACTCTATATTCTTTCAAATATCTGTGAAGATATTTTTCAACTCACCAAACATGACTTCATGACTCTATATTCTTTCAAATATCTGTGAAGATATTTTTAATATAACCAAACTTGACTTCATGACTCTATTCTTTCAGATATCCTTCAAAATATTTTTTTTTCAAAACCTGACTTCATTATTCCTTTTAAATATCTTTCAAAATATTTTTCAACTCACCGAACCTCGACTCACGACTCTATTCTTTCAAATATCGTTCAAAATATTTGTCAAATCACCAAACTTGACTTCATGACTCTGTTCTTTCAAATATCGTTCAAAATATTTGTCAAATCACCAAACTTGACTTCATTATTCTTTCAAATATCTTTCAGAATATTCTTCGAATATCTTTCAAAATATTTTTCAATTCACCAAACTTGACTTCATAACTCTATTCTTTCAAATTAGTTTTCAAATCACCGAACTTTGACTTCATAACTCTCTCTCTATATATATCTTACTTGCTCGGTCGCCTTCTAGGTTTACAACACGGTTCTTTAATATCTTTGATTCGGCCGTATGTCACCAAGCCTCCGTGGTGTAGCCTTACCGACCATGAATCACCGCCAGGCCCGGCCCACAACGAAACTTGTGACACGTCAGTCAACCCACGCCACGAACCACGTGTTCCTCCTCCCCTCACAGCTGCTCTCTCTCTCTCTCTCTCTCTCTCTCTCTCTCTCTCTCTCTCTATATATATATATATATATATATATATATATATATATATATATATATATATATATATATATATATATATATATATATGTGTGTGTGTGTGTGTGTGTGTATCACTTGTTTACCAGATGGCGTCCTAGCTACGTCGCTTCGATGTATTACAACTGACTGTTATTTCTCTTGTGTTTCCCATGATGATGTGATTATTACACGAAAGTGCACTTGGCAACTTAACGTGTTTCATTTTCCCCGTGGACTCATAGGAATATCTTGATCACGCGCAAAATTGTGATCCTTTCCAATATATATATATATATATATATATATATATATATATATATATATATATATATATATATATATATATATATATATATCCCCGAGGAACAGATGACACACTCATCTTCGATACAAACCATACTTCCAAATTTCACTTTAGGTTACATTACGTTCGGGTTCTGTCCCTACACAGTAACAGGCTGACTCAATAGATCAATATAAGCGATCATAAGTATTTTCAACAGGGACCACCACCCCTTACTACCTAAACCACGTCTACAACAGGTTAGGTTAAAACCCAACTAATTCCTGCATCAGTTGAACGAACCAATCAACGTCTCTGTTCATCTTGTTTCACCTGGGTTAAACACACTTGCCGAGTGCAACCTCATTTCCATACTTTCAAACATTCAGTAAATTCTACCAGTCAATAACCACTGTACATTTGATTACTTCTCACTTTCCACCAGCCAAATAAATGAGTACGTAAGCATAACTAGTGAATATACATCACATTTAAACTTAAGTCTTATTGACACCGAGAAAAATTTCATATGTTTACATTTGAAAACTGCAACTACACACACACACAAATATTTCAACCTTCAGGTAAGTAAATTAACTTCAATGTAAGTCATTTAACTTTAAGGTAAGTCAATTAATCTTAAAGTAAGTCGATATCATGGTATAATTAATATTAAGGTAAGTCAATTTACCTTAAGGTAAGTCAATTAACCATAAGGTAAGTCAATCAACCTTAAGTCAATTAACTTAAAGCTTGAGTCATCTTTGAGCACTTCCTTTATTCACAGCTGTATAGAATAAACCCGTCCATTTCTTCTTACATAAAGATTAGCAGCAATATGCAAATACATGTCCAGGTGATGTGTGTGTGTGTGTGTGTGTGTGTGTGTATGTGTGTGTGTGTATGTGTGTGTGTGTGTGTGTGTACGCGAGTCCGCTCATCAAAGATCAGTTTTTTTGCAACAGAAAGGTCGACCAGAGGCGCGTGTCCCACCCCCCACTCCAACATCCATACAGCGGTCATACCCTGGACTTACCAGGAGCCCATGACCTTACATGACCCCGGTGTCTACCACGACGACCAGCGTCACACTTGGTCAACGCCACACCCACAATCATGCACAGTGTTGGGGGGGGGGTCACATGTCTCTCGTCGTACATGTCACAGCAGTGATGTGGGGGTGGGTACGGTGCGTGTCTGGTGGCCATCTCACAGCACGACTGTACGACCCTTCGACACGACGGGAAGGAACGACCCCTTTCGGTGGGAGGGGCCAAAAACCGGCCAATCACAGGTCAAGGTCCAAAGCCATCACAACTCAGGCTGGGTCATCCACTCGGGTCTCTATGGGTAATAACATTTTTTTTTGGGGGGAGGGGAAGGGGGCGCGCGCGCACGCACGCACGCCCCCCCCCCCCCTTGGTGCCCCCCTTTTGCCTTCGTCTTTAAGCAATCTAACTCACAACCTTCCATATTAAAAGTTATTACCAACACTGACTTACAATCCCTCGTGTGGACAACGATGGCATGGACAACTCAACAACACAACCAGATGTACTTACGGCGAACAAGTCCCCCTTCTTGAAGGCAAGGACGAGGGAGCGCCGGCTCTCCTCCTGCCAGTGACCGCGATAAGATCCATCGCTGGACCCGCGGCCAATGGTGTCGGTGACCCTACAGCGCCACCTGGCACTGTACTCATGCGACGAGCTGGCGTGGTGGAGTTCGTGGTCGCCTCCGTCGCCGTCGCGCCCCTCGTTTTCCCTCGCGTCTCTCCTCGCGCGTCCGTTCTCCCTGCGCGTCTCGAGGCAGACCCCGCTATCAATCGACTTCGCTCTGTCCTTCAGCCGGGCGCCGCACTGCCCTGGTGGTGTCTTGTCCTTCACTGTGCTTGCTCCCGGCCTCCCCTTCTCCAGGTCACTGTCGGCAGCCACTGCCCGGTCTTCGTCACTGCTGCTCGTGTACTTGCCGTCGTCGTCTTCGTCCTCGTCGTACGAGAAGGTGAAGTTACACGGGATGCCCACCGCCTCCGACCGCTCTCTCAAGTAATCCAACACGAGATCTTCCGAGAAGTCTGCTATGGCCTCGTGTATTTCCATAGTAACGCCACGGAGAAACCCCCTCCTCAACACTCCATTCAAAATCTACTACGGAACTTCCGTCTCTTTTTTTCTTTCTCTCTGTCTCTCTCGCGTTTCTCTCTCGCGCGCGTCTCTCTTTCTCTCTCACGGGACTATAATAAACTCGAGATGGAAGGTGTTATCACTTTCACTTCTTTGGGACAATCACAATGTGGGAATATGTGGGAGGGAGAGAGAGAGAGGGAGGGAGTGTGTGTGGGTGTGGGAGGTGGTCAGCAAGCACACACACACACACAGAGAGGGAGACCCGACGGGTGTGTGTGTGTGGGTGTGTGGTGGTCAGAGCACAAAGGGGGGCAGGTCACACCAGTGAGAAGCCACAAGCACAACTAAGAGGGGGAATAATACACCTCGCAGACCGACGCCAAAATATCGACCCTCCCTCCAGCCCCTCCTTCCCTCCCTCCCTCCACCACTAGTCTGCTCCTCCCGTTGGCACAACACTGCCGCCACTATCCCTCCCTTCCCTCCCTCTCCACCAACCACCACCACAAACCCCTCCTCTCTCCCCGCCCCGCCCCCATCATCATCATCCCCCTTCCCCTTACACCCCTCCTCCAAGCAAGTTTCCCAGGATACACAAGGGAGAGAGAGAGAGAGAGAGAGAGAGAGAGAGAGAGAGAGAGAGAGAGAGAGAGAGAGAGAGAGAGAGAGAGAGAGAGAGAGAGAGAGTCTGAATGTGTGTGTGTGAGTTTTCCAAGAAACTCCCATGGCCAAAAAGTTTTTTTCTGCCCTAGAAAATTTCTTTTTTTTCTTATAAATCTAATCAGCTTAGGACTAAGATTGGATTCACGCTTTCTTTTTTTCTTCTTCTTCTATCTCGTCCCTCCCCCACATAATATCGGATGGTAGGCCCTCCCTCCAACCCTACATAATATCGGATGGTAGGCCTCCCTCCAACCCTACATAATATCGGATGGTAGGCCTCCCTCCAACCCTACATAATATCGGATGGTAGGGAGTAACTTTACGATGGTGACGCCCCCATACACACCACGTCGTACGACGGATCAGCAACACCACTGCTCCTCCTCCCAACTTTTTACCCCAGTGTTTTCACTCAGGCACACCGTAACATATCTTACACTCGACGAAAATAAAAATTTATAATTTATAAGTTTTTACATTCGATAAAAATATTTTTGTTTATACATTCGATAATCAAAATTCTTATCTATAAGTTTTTACATTGATAAAAATATTTGTTTTTATATTCGATAATCAAAATCTTTATTTATGTGTTTATACATTCGATAAAAAAAATAGTTTTGTACATTCGATCATCAAAATTCTTATTTATAAGTTTTTACATACGATACAAATATTCTTGTTTCTACATTCGATAATCAAAATCTTTATTTATAGGTTTTTACATTCGATAAAAATATTTGTTTTTACATTAGACAAATCAAAATTTCCATTTATAAGTTTTGACAATCGATTAAAATATTTTTTTATTTTTACATTCGATAATCAAATTTCTGTATTTATAGGTTTTTACATTCGATAAAAACATTTGTGTTTTTACATTCGATAATCAAAATTTTCATTTATAAGTTTTAACAATAGATAAAAACACTTGTTTTTACTTTCGATAATCAAAATTTTTATCTATAAATTTTTACATTCGATAAAAAATTTTTGTATTTATACATTTTTACATTCGATAAGCAAATTATACATTCATAAGTTTTTACATTCGATAAAAAATTGGTTTTATATTCAAACATTTTTCTTAAAAGTTTTTACATTCGATGATCAAATTTCTAAGTTTTTACATCCGAAAAAAATTTATTTTTACATTCGATAATCAAAATTTTTATTTATAAATTTTTACAATCGATAATCAAATTTCCATTTTACATTCGATAAAATTTTTTTTAAGTTTTTACATTCGATAAACAGTTTTTAAAGTTTTTTTTACATTCGATAATCAAAAAAAATTCTTTAAGTCTTTACATTCGATAATCAAAATTTTATATCTATAAGATAACTTCGTCTAACTTGCCAGCGAGTGTTCAAGTGTTTGTTTACCCTGAAGATAAATAAAACGGGGTCGGGTTAGAGAGGTTCCACCATCATCATATTAACCTCGCTTTCCGCTCTCTTCTCTCTAACATTATCTTTATATATATATATATATATATATATATATATATATATATATATATATATATACATATTTGTTCTTACACACCTGGAAAGTCAAGACAGATAGGTAGATAGATAGATAGATAAAGATAGGGATACAGATATAGATAGATAGATAGATAGAGAGAGAGAGAGAGAGAGAGAGAGAGAGAGAGGAGAGCCCTCCAACGCGACCCGTATCAACTCGATTCATATATTGAGGTTAGACACGAGGGGGCGGAGTAACAACCCCCCCCCACACCCCACCGCACCCCACTCCACCCCAACCATCCCCCACTCTATCCCCCTCTCCTCCCTCCCCCCCTCCCCATTACCGGCTGTACCGGTGATTCATTCAAGTCCTTCCCCCCCCCACATCACCCTAACCCCCTAACCCCCTCCCTCCCGACCCTCTTCCCCACTACCACAGCCAAACACACACCCCCCCACCTCTTTCTCCCCCTCCTTCCCCTCACCCTTTCTCCCCCTGGTAAATCCCTCAGCTGGGACCCCCCACATGGCGGGGGGGGGGGTAAACAGCTGATAGCATAACCAACTCTCACGTGTCCAAAACAATTCTTTTTTCCCCGAAGTGACAAAAACTTCCAATTCTATTTTTTTTTCCCCCCCCCTTTAGTCGTCATTTGCATACGTCAACACAGCTTCTCCCACTCACGTAAGAAGAAACTCGTACGTCGCTTCCATAGTGGGGCCTGCATACAGGCATGACTTATCACTTGATCGATAAACCAATATCAAATTTACGGTGATTACATAGCTGGGTGGGTAGACGCGGCCTGTGTGGTGGTTCTGAGCTCTTAGCGTTCCTGCACACGCGCTACAATGCTACAATACAACCCCCCTCCCTCACCCCGTAGCGTAGTGTACTATAAACCCCCTCCCTCACCTCTCACCCCGTAGCGTAGTGTACTATAACCCCCTCCCTCACCTCTCACCCCGTAGCGTAGTGTACTATAACCCCCTCCCTCACCTCTCACCCCGTAGCGTAGTGTACTATAACCCCCTCCCTCACCTCTCACCCCGTAGCGTAGTGTACTATAACCCCCTCCTCATCTCTCACCCCGTAGCGTAGTGTACTATAACCCCCTCCTCATCTCTCACCCCGTAGCGTAGTGTACTATAACCCCCTCCCTCACCTCTCACCCCGTAGCGTAGTGTACTATAACCCCCTCCCTCACCTCTCACCCCGTAGCGTAGTGTACTATAACCCCCTCCCTCACCTCTCACCCCGTAGCGTAGGTGTACTATAACACCCCTCCCTCACCTCTCACCCCGTAGCGTAGTGTACTATAACCCCCTCCCTCACCTCTCACCCCGTAGCGTAGTGTACTATAACCCCCTCCCTCACCTCTCACCCCGTAGCGTAGTGTACTATAACCCCCTCCCTCACCTCTCACCCCGTAGCGGTAGTGTACTATAACCCCCTCCCTCACCTCTCACCCCGTAGCGTAGTGTACTATAACCCCTCCCTCACCTCTCACCCCGTAGCGTAGTGTACTATAACCCCCTCCCTCACCTCTCACCCCGTAGGGTAGTGTACTGTAACCCCTCTCCCTCACCTCTCACCCCGTAGCGTAGTGTACTGTAACCCCACCGTTACTACTATACTGTAATGCTCCACTGCTCACTGTAGCATAGTGCTGTTGCTGTATCGTGGTCACTGTAGCATGGTGGCTACTGTAGCATAGTGCTGTTGCTCTATCGTGGTCACTGTAGCATGGTGGCTACTGTAGCATAGTGCTGTTGCTGTATCGTGGTCACTGTAGCATAGTGCTGTTGCTGTATCGTGGCTACTGTAGCATAGTGCTGTTGCTGTATCGTGGCTACTGTAGCATGGTGGCTACTGTAGCATAGTGCTGTTGCTGTATCGTGGCTACTGTAGCATAGTGCTGTTGCTGTATCGTGGCTACTGTAGCATAGTGCTGTTGCTGTATCGTGGTTACTGTAGCATGGTGGCTACTGTAGCATAGTGCTGTTGCTGTATCGTGGTCACTGTAGCATAGTGCTGTTGCTCTATCGTGGTCACTGTAGCATGGTGGCTACTGTAGCATAGTGCTGTTGCTGTATCGTGGTTACTGTAGCGAAGCTGCAGTCACTGTACCACGGTGCACTGTAACTGTACCCACGGTGCAATCACTGCAGCCGCGTGATACCTTACCCTCCTGTAATGATCCACTGCAGCAGTGACGTGGGATCCAAATGTCTATACAGTGATGCACGGTACGTCCCGTGTAGCGTCACTGCACCGTTAGAACACCACCGGGCTGCAGTGTAACTGGCTGTGACACGAGGCAGTGAAGCTGTATGTCACTGCAATGTTATATTTGTCCCCCCCCCCCTGCTAATACACAGTGAGGCACATGACCATTTTGAAAGCTACGACTCGAATCTAGATATTAACTGATCATTTCCTGGATTATCAATACAATATTAAAGAAATTTACATAAAAAAAATAGAGAAAGACATGCGAGGTTCACGTGATATAAAGTTATTAATGGTGTGAGTTACGAATAGCAAAAGAAAATGGAAGAATTACGGTACAATACGTTGAAGGTTTGTACCCAAACTTTGAACACTCACTTTTATCCCGTTTGCCTTTGTATGTTATGGCACTATGGATGGATTCCACCAATTCTGAGGCACTTCACCGTGGACCATATATATACCATATATATACCATATATATATATACCATATATATATATACCAACCAATCAACTACACAGGCACCCCCTTTTTCAATAAAGTCCATTGACTGAGCCTATCTTAACTTCGCATAGCCAGATAGCATACTTCTGCATATATATACAAGCATTAATGCTGTCCACTCAGCCACATTGCATACTTCTGCATAAATATATAAGCATTAATGCTGTCCACTCAGCCACATTGCATACTTCTGCATAAATATATAAGCATTAATGCTGTCCACTCAGCCACATTGCATACTTCTGCATAAATATATAAGCATTAATGCTGTCCACTCAGCCACATTGCATACTTCTGCATAAATATATAAGCATTAATGCTGTCCACTCAGCCACATCGCATACTTCTGCATATATATATAAGCATTAATGCTGTCCACTCAGCCACATCGCATACTTCTGCATAAATATGTAAGCATTAATGCTGTCCACTCAGCCACATTGCATACTTCTGCATAAATATATAAGCATTAATGCTGTCCACTCAGCCACATCGCATACTTCTGCATAAATATATTAGCATTACTGCTGTCCACTCAGCCACATTGCATACTTCTGCATAAATATATAAGCATTAATGCTGTCCACTCAGCCACATTGCATACTTCTGCATAAATATATAAGCATTAATGCTGTCCAGTGTTGTTGGGGGACCCAGGGAGGAGAATGGTGAACTGTGAGGTAGTTGGACGGTGGCAGGAAAATAGCCAGACCCTCGTCAACTCGTAACTGACAACGATCGTTAGCCATTGGACGATGCCTGATCAAGGGTGTGATAGATATATTTCGACTGAAAATACGTAAAGATAAAGATCGACTCCATCAGGAAGGTGAGGTAACAAAATTTTCAACTGGTTCTGTCGTCTTTAAAAAAGTGACACCTATTTATACCAGCCACTACATTGTTATAGCTAGGCACAATTCCTCACCACTATCGCCTTCCATATTTCCCCCTTCACTACCACACAATAGAAGAATGTACTCATTAGATTGGGTTAAGTTGGAGGCGAGTGCGTGTGTGTGTGTGCGTGCCCAAACTGTCGTACAGCAAGACATGACATATGCACGAGAGGGGTACGGAGCTCATGGAGCTTCCGTAGGATCAATGTTGCTCGCACGCCTTAATGTATATGTTGCAGTCTCCGTGTACGGCAGTGACGTATCGTTATGCACTGCCTGCCGCCCCACAGTGCAATCTACCTAGCGTCCGTTGTTCCATTGTTTCCAGGTCACTGAAATGCACACCGCAACCCAGCGCTGCTGTATTGTGGTCATGCCACTATAGCGTACTTCTTACATGAGCCACACTGAACATGTACATATGGGGTCTGGGAGGTTCAAGAAATTCATTTCACTCTTACATTGTCACCGTCACATCACATCATGTTACCGTCACATCACATCACGTCACCGTCACATCACTCTTACAGCACATCACATCACTCTTACATCACGCTACCGTCACATCGTCACACATCACGTTACAGTCACATCGTCACACATCACGTCACATCACATCACCGTCACACATCACGTCACCATCGCATCACATCACGTTACCGTCACATCACGTGACGTGTATTCTCACCAACCATCGCAATCTCGTCCAGCTTAACCTTAAAAGAGTACGTCATAGGTCGCCTCACATGTTAATATCAAAAAAAAATTCTTAAAAATCTCTGGTTAAATCTAACACTAAAACAGCTTAATAACTAGTAAGGATTCCCCCACACCCCAACATCATGTATGAAGCAGTTCCAATCGCCTTCATACATCCCCATCCACCGTTGGTTTTATAAATGTAATTAATAAGAAATGGTGATCACTAGGTCTACAGTTCTGTTGATCGTACAAATGTCTTATGTATTGGAAGACGTTTTAAACAATTTAATTAAGATTGATCGTACTGAGAAGCATATTAGAAAAAAAAGATTCAAGCCTCACTATATATATATATATATATATATATATTATCCCTGGGGATAGGGGAGAAAGAATACTTGCCACGTATTCCCTGCGTGTCGTAGAAGGCGACTAAAAGGGAAGGGAGCTGAGGGGGGCTGGAAATCCTCCCCTCTCGCGTTTTTTTTTTTTTTTTTATTTTCCAAAAGAGAAGGGGGCCAGGTGAGGATATTCCCTCAAAGGCCCAGTCCTCTGTTCTTAACGTTACCTCGCAAATGCGGGAAATGGCGAATAGTATGAAAGAAGATATATATATATATATATATATATATATATATATATATATATATATATATATATATATATATATATATATATTTTATTCTGCTTTGTCGCTGTCTCCCGCGTTAGCGAGGTAGCGCAAGGAAACAGACAAAAGAATGGCCTAACCCACCCACATACACATGTATATACACACACGTCCACACACGCAAATATGCATACCTATACATACCTATATATATATATATATATATATATATAGAGAGAGAGAGAGAGAGAGAGAGAGAGAGAGAGAGAGAGAGAGAGAGAGAGAGAGAGAGAGAGAGAGAGGTTCACAGTGTTTATAACAACGAAGCAAACCCTTTTCCCACAGCGTTACTCGCTCTTGGTGATGCACATAGTTGTAGCGGACGCCACGGGATCAATTGGTCGTAAAACAGTGATGGGGGATTCATTTTTTCCCCCATTCAAATTTATAGGAATGGGTTCAGACGAGGGGGGGGTTGGAATACGCCACAGGCTGGAGAGCTAGCTAATTGGAACTTGATTAAACACCCTACGTACTATTTAAACACCCTACGCACTATTAAAACACCCTACGTACTATTCAAACACCCTTCGTACTATCTAAACACCCTACGTACTATGTAAACACCCTATGTACTATCTAAACACCCTACGTACTATTTAAACACCCTATGTACTATCTAAACACCCTATGTACTATCTAAACACCCTATGTACTATCTAAACACCCTACGTACTATTCAAACACCCTATGTACTATCTAAACACCCTATGTACTATCTAAACACCCTATGTACTATCTAAACACCCTACGTACTATTCAAACACCCTATGTACTATCTAAACACCCTATGTACTATCTAAACACCCTATGTACTATCTAAACACCCTACGTACTATTCAAACACCCTATGTGCTATCTAAACACCCTATGTACTATCTAAACACCCTACGTACTATTCAAACACCCTACGTACTATCTAAACACCCTACGTACTATTCAAACACCCTACGTACTATCTAAACACCCTACGTACTATTCAAACACCCTACGTACTATTCAAACACCCTACGTACTATTTAAACACCCTACGTACTATTCAAACACCCTACGTACTATTTAAACACCCTACGTACTATTCAAACACCCTACGTACTATTCAAACACCCTACGTACTATATAAACACCTTACGTACTATTCAAACACCCTACGTACTATCTAAACACCCTATGTACTATTCAAACACCCTACGTACTATCTAAACACCCTATGTACTATTCAAACACCCTACGTACTATCTAAACACCCTATGTCCTATTCAAACACCCTACGTACTATCTAAACACCCTATGTACTATTCAAACACCCTACGTACTATCTAAACACCCTATGTACTATTCAAACACCCTACGTACTATTTAAACACCCTACGTACTATTCAAACACCCTACGTAATAGTAGTCTTGATGAAGCATTCCCCTTGAACACAATCTAAACGAGACATCATCCAGGACCACACAGTAATGGAGACGCTGAGGAAACTTTGTCTAATTATAGACATTCACGTATATAAGTCGCGTGCTTGAGAAGGCCTTTGGCATTTTGAGTAAAAACAAAAAAACATTTCAAATATATACTACCGAACCCTTTCAAGTCCCTGTGTCATACCTTGGACAATAATGTGTTTGCAACGTGCAAGAAAAGTTTATCTAATTATAGACATTTACGTATATAAGTCGCGTGCCTGAGAAGACCTTTGGCATTTTGAGTCAAAAAGAAAAAAGAAAAAAAAACATTCAAATATATACTACTGAACCCTTTCAAGTCCCTGTCTCATACCTTAGACAATAATATGTGTTTGCAACATGAGAAAACTTTCTAAACATAGACATTCACGTATATAAGTCGCGTGCCTTTGACATTTTGAGAAAAAAAGAAAAAAACATTTCAAATATATACTACCGAACCCTTTCAAGTCCCTGTGTCATATCTTAGCCAAAAATGTGTATGCAAGGCTAGACTGATTTATACCTTCTCAAACTCCACATGCATGGCAGAGCAGTTGGGTAGAAGCCGAGAGAAGGAGAGAATACCACTCAAAATGCATTCAGTGGGAGGGAGGAATGATGCATTCAGTGGGAGGGAGGAGTGATGCATTCAGTGGGAGGGAGGAATGATGCATTCAGTGGGAGGGAGGAATGATGCATTCACTGGGAGGGAGGAATGATGCATTCACTGGGAGAGAGGAATGATGCATTCAGTGGGAGGGAGGAATGATGCATTCAGTGGGAGGGAGGAATGATGCATTCACTAGGAGGCAGGAATGATGCATTCACTGGGAGGGAGGAATGATGCATTCACTGGGAGGGAGGAAAGATGCATTCACTGGGAGGCAGGAATGATGCATTCACTGGGAGGGAGGAATGATGCATTCACTGGGAGGGAGGAATGATGCATTCACTGGGAGGGATGAATGATGCATTCACTGGGAGGGAGGAATGATGCATTCACTGGGAGGGAGGAAAGATGCATTCAGTGGGAGGGAGGAATGATGCATTCACTAGGAGGCAGGAATGATGCATTCAATGGGAGGGAGGAATGATGCATTCACTGGGAGGGAGGAATGATGCATTCACTGGGAGGGAGGAATGATGCATTCAGTGGGAGGGAGGAATGATGCATTCAGTGGGAGGAATGATGCATTCAGTGGGAGGGAGGAATGATGCATTCAGTGGGAGGGAGGAATGATGCATTCAGTGGGAGGGAGGAATGATGCATTCAGTGGGAGGGAGGAATGATGCATTCACTGGGAGGGAGGAATGATGCATTCAGTGGGAGAGAGGAATGATGCATTCAGTGGGAGGGAGGAATGATGCATTCAGTGGGAGGGAGGAATGATGCATTCAGTGGGAGGGAGGAATGATGCATTCACTGGGAGGGAGGAATGAGAGCCATTCAGTGGGAGGGAGGAATGAGAGCCATTCAGTGGGAGGGAGGAATGATGCATTCAGTGGGAGGGAGGAATGATGCATTCAGTGGGAGGGAGGAATGATGCATTCAGTGGGAGGGAGGAATGATGCATTCAGTGGGAGGGAGGAATCAAAGCCATTCCTTAAGCAGCTTGTCTGGTTCTGTATCTGGTCTGTTAGCCTTTTGATCTGAAATCTTGGATACAACTTTTGTTTTCTTCTTTTTCAAAGTGTTTTTGTACGTTAAAAAAGGACAATAATGTCTTGAGTTCAACTGTTATATCAAAGAACATTAAACCTGTTTTAAAGCTCAGTTTATTCAGTTATATCATAAACATTAAAATTGTAATTAATCAACATTAAGACTAATTAATTAACATTAAAACTAAAGTTTTTCGGAAGCAGGAACCAGTTCAATTCAAATTCATCACCTATGTCAAAATCTAAAGCACTCCATCCACGATATCAAAATCTAAAGCACTCCATCCACGATATCAAAATCTAAAGCACTCCATCCATGATATCAAAATCTAAAGCACTCCATCCATGATATCAAAATCTAAAGCACTCCATCCATGATATCAAAATCTAAAGTACTCCATCGATATCAAAATCTAAAGCACTCCATCCACGATATCAAAATCTAAAGCACTCCATCCACGATATCAAAATCTAAAGCACTCCATCCATATCAAAATCTAAAGCACTCCATCCACGATATCAAAATCTGAAGCACTCCATCCATGATATCAAAATCTAAAGCACTCCATCCACGATATCAAAATCTAAAGCACTCCATCCATGATATCAAAATCTAAAGCACTCCATCCATGATATCAAAATCTAAAGTACTCCATGATATCAAAATCTAAAGCACTCCATCCACGATATCAAAATCTAAAGCACTCCATCCACGATATCAAAATCTAAAGCACTCCATCCACGATATCAAAATCTAAAGCACTCCATCCATGATATCAAAATCTAAAGCACTCCATCCACGATATCAAAATCTAAAGCACTCCATCCACGATATCAAAATCTAAAGCACTCCATCCATGATATCAAAATCTAAAGCACTCCATGCACGATATCAAAATCTAAAGCACTCCATCCACGATATCAAAATCTAAAGCACTCCATCAACGATATCAAAATCTAAAGCACTCCATGCACGATATCAAAATCTAAAGCACTCCATCAACGATATCAAAATCTAAAGCAATCCATCCACGATATCAAAATCTAAAGCACTCCATCAACGATATCAAAATCCAAAGCAATCCAACCATGATATCAAAATCTAAAGTACTCCATCAACGATATCAAAATCCAAAGCAATCCAACCATGATATCAAAATCTAAAGCACTCCATCAACGATATCAAAATCTAAAGCACTCCATCCACGATATCAAAATCTAAAGCACTCCATCAACGATATCAAAATCCAAAGCAATCCAACCATGATATCAAAATCTAAAGTACTCCATCAACGATATCAAAATCCAAAGCAATCCAACCATGATATCAAAATCTAAAGCACTCCATCAACGATATCAAAATCTAAAGCAATCCATCCACGATATCAAAATCTAAAGCACTCCATCAACGATATCAAAATCCAAAGCAATCCAACCATGATATCAAAATCTAAAGTACTCCAAGCAAGCAAGCCAGCAGACTTCTATTCTTCAAACAGTGGCCATCGCTGACCTGGGGGCGTCACTCACCCTATCAGTAACACCTCGAAACCCGTGACGCAAAGGAACCGATACGTGACGGTAACGTGACGCGAAGGAACCGATACGTGACGGTAACGTGACGCAAAGGAACCCATACGTGACGGTAACGTGACGTGAAGGAACCGATATGTGACGGTAACATGACGTGAAGGAACCGATACGTGACGGTAACGTGACGCAAAGGAACCCATACGTGACGGTAACGTGACGCGAAGGAACCGATACGTGACGGTAACGTGACGCAAAGGAACCCATACGTGACGGTAACGTGACGTGAAGGAACCGATATGTGACGGTAACGTGACGTGAACGAACCGATACGTGACGGTAACGTGACGCAAAGGAACCGATACGTGACGGTAACGTGACGTGAACGAACCGATACGTGACGGTAACGTGACGCGAAGGAACCGATACGTGACGGTAACATGACGTGAACGAACCGATACGTGACTAACGTGACGCGAAGGAACCGATACGTGACGGTAACATGACGTGAACGAACCGATACGTGACGGTAACATGACGCGAAGGAACCGATACGTGACGGTAACGTGACGCGAAGGAACCCATACGTGACGGCAACGTGACGTCAGTGTGAACAGGGTGACGATGTGTGTGAACCAAAACCTTGAGCGACCCAATATATCAAAGTCGTGGGAGAACATATTTCAAATCCTCACATCTCAAATACATAAAATATAATATAAAAAAATATATAACATTCCTCCATAAACAGATCAGTTCTATTTAAATAAAATAATTCACCGATATTAGTATGTTTATGGCCATGAAGAAGTAAATTCGTTAATAAAAGAATGTGCCTAGGAATATATATATATATATATATATATATATATATATATATATATATGTGTGTGTGTGTGTGTGTGTGTGTGTGTGTGTGTGTAAAATACCTGGTCAAATAATTGTATTTGACGCGGCTGCATTCATATTTGAAATTATATTTGGTCAGTAACTATACGAGATTAATTTGAATATACTATAAAGAACTGACACACAATTGAAGTAATTTAGGTGATAATTATGAACATAGACACTAAAAATGAAATAATGAAATAACATTTTTGATAATTCAAGCATTTTCATTTGTTCCACCGGAAAAAAAATTAAAAATCATGACTTTTAGGAATTTATAAGATAAAATGTATACAAAAAATATAGAAATAGAATTTATAAAAGAAAAGTATATTGAAATACAACATGACTTTTATATTAATGGATATTTAATATATTTCGTGCAGTAACAAACGCGCGTCAGCATCTGCTGCTCTGGCCAAACGTAAACACCACAAACCATGACTTCAGTGACCAGGGTGAGAAATATTCCTCCAATTCTCCTCCAAATTAATATTTTTAACCTCTTGCATGACTCCTGTCCACGGGATCTATGCACATTTGTAATAATAATGGAGTTATGGCGTTAATTAAATAATACCGGGTGGTCGAAATGAGAGATGCATTCCCATCATGGCAGGTATACTTTTTTTTAAGCTTTTTAGGTGTTGATTTATATAATTGAGCTGTGATACCTGGTCAGAAGTGTAAAATGGTTAATAATCTACATTATGGTCTATAGAGGTCAGGGCGTTGTGATAATTCATTTATGGCGGCCACACCCATGGCCTTCCCCCACCCCACACACGCGCCCCTCCCAGGAGAGGCCTTATGGTTGGTTCTAATTTGATAATTAATCCTTTATTTTGCCTCATTAAGACCGTTCAGTAATTTGAGGAACGAGGAGATGTGGTCATTAAAGGGGATTACAATAACCATTTACGAATATAACATCTTGTAGAGGCGGGAAAGGATTGTGTGATAGTGGGGAGGGCGAGGATGATCAAATGGGGGGGGGGTCCAATCTGGGATTAATTACCTTGATGGCTGATGATATTTTGCTGTTAATCACCGGGAACTATGGTAACCTCGTCGAATCATTCATAGCAGCCAGCTAAGGTTTATCTTAATTTTTTTTTTTTTTTTTTGACGTTTTCTGCACTGCACTTCACCTGCATAGAAATGTTACTAAACAGATGACACGGAAGGTAGTTGATGGTTCCACTGCCTAGCCTCCCTGACTGTATCCCCACAAGCGGCTGTTCCACACACTTGCCACCAGCTCATCAGTTATAGTAATGTATTTGAATTAAACATCATGACTAGCAGGACGAGATTACGTGAGGTTTTCATCAGTCACGTTAATTCAAGGATGTCACTTGCCCTTCTGAATTATCTCTGATCTTCACAGCCCTCCCCACTACCACTTTAAGCCCCCTAAATAAAGAAAACCAATGAATTCCACCAAAATCCTAAAGCTTTGCAATAGACTTGATGAAATACACGTGTAATACCGTAGAACAAGGGTATTCCTATGCAAGGCTTCAGCAGCCAGTTGGGTGTGTCGTACAAAGAGTAGAACCAAGTGCCGCCTGGTAAAACGTGTCAGCACCACACTGTGCAATGCTTACAGCTATCACAGTAATGCTCTTCCACAAGACAGTTGTTATTACAGCATGTCATTGATATAAATACAATCCTTGTTTTGTAGGATTCTGATGTGCACATCACCTATGAAGACCAACAAAAGATCAACAGGTTTGCCCGCTGCAATGCTCGTCATGGAGATGTTAAAGAAGAACTTAAGACAAAAGAGGTAAGTATTGCATGGAAAGTAATCGTACCTTTACCTGTATGCTACTTATTATCCATAAAGCAGTGTGACATGGGTCAAGTCACACTGTAGCACCCCATTTACAGTGCATTTTGTGCCCAATATTAGACATCAAACCTATTTCTAAAAAGCTGTTCCTTTAAACAATGGTACAGCATTGTAGGCAACTGACAGACAACCATTCTTCTGGTCAGAAAATCCACCATTGCTCTTGGCAATTGTATTCTCACCTTCTATAGTTTAGGTTCAGTTCTGCATTTTGCCAGTGGTGGTTTAGTGTAGGAAAAAATCCTTCATTTATATTCATCTGTATACTGAAAGTTACAAAGTAACTTTTACGGTTACTGGTTCTGAAGTTACCTACGAGATTGCTAG
This sequence comes from Panulirus ornatus, assembly GCF_036320965.1. Taxonomy (NCBI): domain Eukaryota; kingdom Metazoa; phylum Arthropoda; class Malacostraca; order Decapoda; family Palinuridae; genus Panulirus; species Panulirus ornatus. The sequence continues at coordinate 358,912 of NC_092272.1, read as the reverse complement.
GGATAAAGACGAATGAAAAATCAAAGGGTGAAAATCGTAAAGTACTCTGGATATTGTCAGCATCTGCTCTAATCTGGTATCAGTGGGACGGTAATATGTTTTGATTTCAGAATGATCTGCAGAACTTGCAAGATGCTGAAGATGAGATGATGATTGCCCTGGAGGATGACGAGAAAGTCCCATTCATGGTTGGTGAGGTGTTCATCATGAAATCACAGGTTAGTTTCACTTCGTACGTATGTACTGTGCGAACAGGTTGGCTACATTATCACTGAACATCAGGTCATTTTCCATTTCTGAAGAAAAAGGACTACACCAATCCCCTGTAGAGCAGTAGCTTATAAAGGCAGTTTTAGTTGCAGCTTTTGAAAATTAGGATAATCACTCGTTTAACTACACATAAACCCTCAGAGTTGTGACAGATATGATAAGAAATCATATCTTTGGTTTACTCTATAAAATCTTCTTTTCCTTCAATTATAGAATACCAACTGGAGTGCCTGTTCCATGGTTGGAAGCCTGTATATTCATGATTAATGAAAGATTATCTTAGAACATGAAACGCTGCTTCCCTTATATGTAACCACATCAATCTACACACGAAATAAAATGGAAAACTCATTTCCTGTCTCTTGCAAGCTGGCTTAGGCCTAAACTGCTTCAGTCTAAAACTGCTGTAAAATGGCCAGGTTGGAAAAAAATATTTTCCCAAATCTTAACACATTTAAAATTGTCATTTTCTGCTGTCAACATATGTGATGATCGTGAAAGTATTTTTTGCTACAAAATACAGTGACTTGAATACCACTTCAATTGAAGCTCTTCTTCTTCATTTTTCTGAGCTCTTCAAAATTCTTCCCTCATTTTCTAGGGATCTCTATTCCCAAACTAGATGTAGTTTCTTAAATTCTTTGAATTCCCTGTCTTTCTAATTTAGTAAAAGATCCAACAACATTGGACAAAGCAGTGGCTGAAACGCAATAATGTTAACCATAAATGTGTTCCAGGATGAAGCACAAGAAGCTATCAGTGGGCAGCGGGAGACCCTGCAGGAGGAGATCAGCACCCTTAATGGCCGAGCTAGTGAACTACAAGATGTAATGACTCAACTAAAGGGTGATCTTTATGCAAAATTTGGCAATAATATCAACTTGGAGCCTGAAGAAGAGTGAAAAAGTTAAGGAAATAAGAATCTGGTTGTAATCTGCACAGCTGTATTTGCCACATTTTCCTTTTTCTTAAGCAGAAAAGAAGGAAAATAAAAATGACCTTTATAATTTGAGAGATGAGGTCAAACAGTTTTAGATGATTTTTTTCCCTCTTAAAAACTAACTTTCAAGCGCCTTACAGCTTATAAGAATATTCGTCTAGTTTTGCCTGCAGATTTTTTGTTTCACTTTCCGATTTCACTGAAAAGTTGTCAGTCATTTTCTTTATGAAATCCATGAAATGTTGTCTGCTTCGTTGAAAGTATGGTGTGATTAGTCTTCATTTTATCAACTCACAGCATTTGGGTTTCAACCTTCACTTGTAGGTGATGCCCCTCTTTCATTATTTTAATAAAGCCCGTTTAGGAAAGTAGATTTTTTTATTATTCCTATGGTCTAAATTTTTGAGTTTCAATCAATATTTTATGAAGTAACCTGGTCCCAATGACCACCTTTTGTTGATAATATTTTGGTGAATTTGGTCTTCAATTCACATTTAATTACCTATAAGTATGGTACAGGGAGAGAGTTGTACAATTGTGGGGCTCTTTCTCATGACCATTCTTTGTCAACTGGTCTTCTATACCTGTAAACTAATGGCACTGTCTAACTGTTAAATTTACTCCATCCATAACCAGTAACACTAAACCAGTACTTATGAACATTCTTTTTTAAAAAGCTTGTTATCCAGCAATTAGCTATGGCCTTTGGCTACTCTTTTGTTCCATTTCTTGAAGAACTGTTCTCTACCAATATCACCCTGCTAATTTAAAATCTTGAAGGCCATTATCAGGTTACCCCTCTTTCTCCTCTCCTCCATATTGCAGATTTGCTGCCCTCATCCTCTCACTGTAGCTCAGTCTTCTTAATGCAATTATCACTTCTAGATGGTACTGGCATGCTCAAACCACCTCAAAGTATTCCCATTGCATTCCCTGGCATACCAAATCTCTCATACACCTTCTCATTACTCTCTTCATCCCGCATGCTCCTCTCAAATAAATCATTTCCACAGCGTGGACTCTTGACTTTGTGACTCATTCCACGGCCAAGTTTCAGCTGCATAAGGGAACCAAGGACTTTTCTACCCTTTACTGCTCTCTCCCTTATCTAGTCTTCTACATCACCAAACTTACCCAGGTTAGTTCCCAAATACTTAAATTTTGTCACCTCTTCCAGTCTTTCTCCCCTATATGTATTCTTTCACCCTGTCTTTTAAACACCATCACTTTCATAGTTCATCAAAAAAATAATACTCCACAGTACTCTGACCGAATCAATCCCCAAAATACTGACTTAAATTGTGTTTACACTTAGTACAATATCCCATGAAATGAAATAACTTAAACAAGAAACAAGTGACATGGCCCTTAATTTACTTAAGAAAAAATTTTGGAGACCAAATTTGTTGAACAGCAGTTAAATACCTAAAGACAGAATGGTGCGACACCTCCAAGACCGGTACCATCTCAATTACATGGCGTACTTCATTTTATGCAGAAATGAATAAAAGATTCTACCATCTAAATTGCCTCTTCATTTAAATGGTTGCCAACACTTTGATCCTTACTGAGAGCTATGTAGCTATCTTAGCCAACCCTTATCAATATTTGTCACCAAGTGATGAGACAATGAATTACTTGTTCCATAATCTATACCCTCAACAGTCAGTATATACATAGAAAGAAATCTTTGTCTCGGTCCACCCTTATTGCATATACTGTATTGCAATGAGTAATTATCATTTGCAATTACTATTTGTGTGTTAAGGGGAAACACTTTTACACTCGTGTTACCCAATCTCTTAACCTTGTATATATCTACCAGGTACCCGTTTTATTGACCCTGCCCCTACCATGATACTGTAAGAGCACAGAGGAAAAATTTTTTTATATTTGATTGGCTAAAAATCTTCCTATTTATATCATTGTGACACCATCTCATTTGAACACAGGTAAAGTGGATGGCAAACACTTTTATTCTGAAACATTTCTCAGCTACTTTCAGCATATTTTTGGGTTCTGTCACAACACTGGGAAATCCTAAAAATAAATTTCTTACTTTGGTATCATGTTTGCCTTTTTAATTCTGTCAACTCCAATGCTGTTTAAATTTTCCTTTAATGTAGTAGAAAATACTGTATTGGAGCTTAAGGAAACGCTTTTTCTGTTAATTCTACTCTACCTATTCTGAATTGATGAACCTTGTTTACCTGGCTCATGCTCTGCCCTCTAGATATCCGGAGTAGTGGTTTAACAGGGATTGCAATAACTGGCTAATGCTTCTGTAATGAGGCAGGCTACAGTTAGTGTGATATGCTCTGCATGTCACGCACTGGTTTGCTGTGGTAAAACTACAGGTCCCAGGAGGGAGGCATACCTGTGATTATTGAAATCATTATCTGACCACACATCTCCTTTGCATTTTCACTGGGCCGTAACTCATACCACAGTGAATGCTGGTCCCTCTGACTGGATATACATGAGAAGCATCTACCACTGATGGTTTAATGTTTAGTGAATTATGACTTTAAAGCTGATGAGTACACATGAATAATATTAATTGGTTATATAGAGTAAAAACTGTTTTATGAAAGTTCAGAACAAGAATTGTGTGATTTCTTTGATGCTATCTCTAGTTCTATGACCAGAGACAACACCTCTTGAAAAAAGATGGCAATTTGTTGAAATGATATGTCTGTCACATTTTGTCCAAAGTTAAACACAAGTCAACATAGGTTTGGTAATTCATGCTGTATAAAGTAACCTACCTTTAATTAAAGTCTACATTATGATGCCTTGTTCCTATTTCAGGGGTGGTCAGGGCTGAAAAAAGTCTCTGGTATACCTAATCTACACCCACCTCTCTAATGTGTTTCATCCACACTGCATATTCTTGGGTTCTTTCCTCAATCTATTTTCTTGCTTTCTTCTTCCAAGATGTCAGCTGTCTTTCTCACTTTTTTCCCCTTTCCATCCTGTATTTTTCTTTACCAACCAATCATGCACCCTCTCCATGTGACCAAACCACTTCATGGCATGTCACTTACCTTTACTGTGTGACACTACACCTAATGTCTTTCCCATATCCTACATCTACCATACATGTTCGGCAGTACTTACTCAAGCGCAACTGCTAAATTCACAAGCACCCCTCAGATAGATCCTTTCTGCAGCCTAAATTGTAGAACTGTTTGCTCTGCTTCATTTCCATGATAGGGCTGGCAAGATTAAGCTGTCCGTCAGTCCTCTTTTTGTCACCTGCATTGCATGGCAGATGCTTTGGGTTTACTATGTCTGTCGTTGTCATCGTCAAGACTTACATTTCAACCTGCAATTTAAACCAGATACTCATGAAATGTAACGCAGTTGTTTCCCAGCATCTACAGAACTGAATGCCAAGACCTATCACTGTAATTTGAAACAAGTCCCTCATAAAAAGGGTTTAACCTTGAATTTATCCTAACTCATAGCTTGAAAAGTATAAATCAGATGCAAATGAAACTGAACAGTTTTTCCCATCACATAAAGAAGTGATTGGGCTAAACTCCATAAATCCAGTTTGATTTGTGCCTGAGTTAAGCCCTATATAAGAAGGTTTCTCCTGGAACTTGGCTAAACTTCTTTGTCACACTTATGAAACTTCATACAATTGTTTCCCAGCATCCAAAGAACTAAGTGGCATAAGGGCCTTCACTCTATTTCATACCTTGCCTGAGTCAGGCCCTTTGTGAAATAGGTTTAACACAGAACTTAACCAGGCTCATAATGATAAAAATTCCACTAAGACCATGAAATTTATCAATTTCACTCTCTTATTTCACTTCCAGTAAGTATACTGTGCTGCAGATGACAGGAGTATTACATGCAATACCACTTTAGTATTTTTTACATCATTCGTTACCTTTTCATTCCATCACATACTATTTGTGTGTCACAGGGACACAATTGTGTTTTCCCATTTGTTTGGTATGTAATCTTTCTCCAGCCCAAAGATCAATACTGACTTATGCCTAGTTATTTCTCTTTTCTTACCACTCACATCCTCTGCTGCCTTTTAATATACTCTGCTTAAAGATGCATCACAATCTCTTCACATCACCCTCATCCATCTCTATTGTCATGATTTTCATTTACCCTTTACCTGGTGCTCTAATACCATTTTCTTTTTGATTCAATACCCTCACTACTACCTTTATCTTCTCTTTTTTTAATCACCGAGATTCGTGCACCCACCTTGTCTTTGCCAATACCATATATTATCTGAATTTGACAGCACTGCCAATACCTCCTTTTCTTCCAATGCCCTGTTTTTCATTCATCTACAAAGTTTTTTTGCCAATTCCCTACCCCAACCACTTCTCCATGTTTATCTATGAATTATGTTATGTTCCTATGCGAAGAAGTTATCAATCACAGAAATCCACAAGAAACTCACCATTCACAATTGCCTTTAGTAATCCTTTTGCTTCTAGATTCTTTTATCCATTACCAAATAATCCATCTAGGTGTTCTAATTATTTCCTTCCTCAATCTCCTCTCCATGTATATCAGGAAATAATGTTCAAAATACATTGTTTGCCAGGAACTCAGCTCTCTCAGCAAAGAAATCTACCAGCTTATCTTTTGCGTTCACAGCTGGTTATCCCAATCATCTAAAGTACATTCTACTTTCTCATTATTATGACCATAGTAACTATCTTTTATTTCCACCCCTGAATTAATGTGTATGCTCGTCTAATTATTTCCAAATCCTTTCATCTCAGTGTAACTTTTTTATCTCCTTAAACAGAAGCATGTGCACCCACAAAGAATTCTTTGTCCTCCATAATCTTGCAGTCAACCTAGACAGTGTTAGAATTTACCCATGCATTCCTTGTAATACCCTCCCAAACTCTACATGCCACTGAAAAGACTATGACCCCAAAGCCTTCTCACATCTCGTTACCCTTCTCCTTACCCATCCCCTTTCCTTTACAGGATCAGCATCCAAAGAACCTTATCAAGATTAGGGGTGCCTAAAGATTGGTAGATACAAAGATGATGCTATGAAGTTTAAAGAGTGCAAGTGCTTTTGTTAAGTCATTTAAATCATTCTTTAAATTCTTCTAGGTACATCTTAAGCTACAGAAACCAGATACAAGAAATGTCTTTCTATCAAAACCCCATACAGATGTTACGTAGGCTTCCTGGATTTCTTTTAGAGTGATATTTTGATGTAATTTAATATACCGACACAATACTCTTGGGAGGGCAAAAAACAGAAGGAAGAGGTGGTTGGAGTTTCTGAGTCTTACAGTTGGATTAACAAGTACTGTAGAGAGAGGATGGTGCAATACGCTTACCAATGGACTTTTTTTGTGTGTGTGTGTGTGTCTTACTGCACCTTTCCGATATCCAATAGCTTCATAAAAAAGAAAAACTTACTATTTCCTTACCACATTTGCATTGCAGCATTGATGGTCTGCTCTTCATAACCCAGTTAGATTTTTTTATGCAAGTAATTTGCACCTTCCTCACTTGTGACTCAAACCAGCATGGAGAATTTTTTTGATACTTTGATCATTCTAACAGTATCATAACACTTTTGAAAGTGGGGAGATGACCAGCAACTAAATTATCTGAAGACTGCATATGTCACTCCTGTGAAATTACAAAAAGATATACAGTACTTTTTACAGGTAGACATCAAAACAGTTTTTCATACAGAGTATGTGATGCACAATGGCTTTAATTTGCTACCCAAATCAGTGTGCTGAATTCATCAGCAAATTCTGTGAAGGTTGCTGCAATGTCTTTCACATATGAAGGAAAAAATATGCATTAATAAAACTGACTGACAAAGACTTTTTGTTTGTGTGCAGAATGTGTCAAAATTGGGTGACTTTATATACAAGTTGTAAAGAAAGAAATCTATCAATGGAAGTTTAAATGGGGAAGAAGGAAGATACTGCAACTCAGAATGGGTGTGGCTGTGGATGGAACCTTAGGGGCATTGGATGGAATAAGGGACTGAGTTCCTGAGTTGAGTAAGGAGCATATGGACGGAGAGGTCAGTAGACTGTAAGGACAAATATAAGTACGTTTGAAGGTGAGCCTTTTAGAGATGTGAGTCATGGGCACTGACTTCAAAACAGGGTATACAGTGGAAATATTTAGTATGAAATGCCAAAGGACAACATAATGGAGTGAAGCAAATTGATCGTGTAAGGAATGACAATGTAAGGGATGTGGTGGAATGTGGTCTGACTGAGAAGGCTGACCGAGATGTACTGAAATGGTCTCGACATGTGGGGGGGAAAAAATCAACTAAGAGGAATCATTTGCCCTAAGTGGAGGGAGCAAGGAAGAGGGATAAGCTAAAGTAGAGATGGGAAGCTGAAATGAGAGGAGGCTTGGGATTACAGGGGACCTAAACATGGGAAGGGCAAATAACAGGAGACGTGATGGTTCATGATGAGATTATCTGCATTTATGATACATGGAAAAGAGACTTTAGTAAGTCCCTCCAGCTCAACAACTGGCATAAAAAAAAAGATGAAAAGAAAAACCGTTCAGTATGGATATAATATGCTGTCACGGAAATTTTACTGAAAATTGTGAACTACTCTTGACTGAAGTAGCTTTCTCTTAGACTGAACTCAAACTGAAACAGCAGCTCATTAAGAAAAATAATCTTGAAAAGGACTACTTACTGATAACATATAACAATGAAGTATTGTTTTAACTATGATGTGAGAGTAATAATAATTTACCTTTACACAATATACTTTATTCCAATTTTCCACACCACTGCTGCTGAAAAAACTTTGCTTACACTGTTTAAATTTTCTCCCTTTTAAACTGCGTACACTTATTCTGGTCAGTGAATCTCTACTTACTATGAATCTACATGTAATCTAAAGAAATTTTTGTGCTGTCAAAATTGAGTATCTTGAAAACTTTGACATCCTTAGAGGCTGTTTTTTTATCTTAGGTCTCTGAGATTTTCTTCAAAATGCTGATTTCTGAGTGACAGAATTAGTTTTAATACTATGTAAATTTGTTGTTTTCCATCACATTTGATTAAGTTTGGCGACTAGAGCTGAACAGCACATTCCAAATCAGCTTTTGACCAGGGCATTTCAACAAGTGAGTATTGCATCAATTATTTTATAGCTATTGAGTGATCGGGGCCTGAACGTACCTATGGGGGAAAGGTGTGCATGGGATATTGTGAACTGGACAAATGAGGTCAATGGACTAAACCAGGGCATGTGAAGCAGCAGGGTTTGCTTATGGATGGTGAGCTGTGGCTTTAGTGCATTAAACATGACAGCTAGAGAATGGACATGAGCAAATGTGTCCTTTCTTCTTCTGTTCCTGGCACTACTTTGCTAAAACAGGAAATGGTGATTAAGTATGAAAAAAAAGAGATTTCTCTTCATGAAAGATGACATGGATGTGAATGAAAGTGGATGACAAGAGGTGGGTACTGTATGCACTTACTGATCCTGTAGCAAGAGTAGTGAGGAAGAGAGGTATCTTGGGTTGAATTGAGTGAGTACACAAGAGTACACATGGGTGTGTATGTGTGTGTGTGTGTGTGTGTGCCATTTCACGTGTGGCAGGGTGGCAGCAGGAATAGATGAAGGCAGCAAGTATGAATATGTACATGTGTATATGTCTGTGTATGTATATATATGTATACATTAAAATGCATAAGTATGTATATGTGCATGTGTGGGCATTTATGTATATACATGTGTATGTGGGTGGGTTAGGCCATTCTTTCATCTGTTTCCTTGTGCTACCTTGCTAATGCAGGAGACAACAACTAAGTATAATAATAACAATAAATATATATTCTCATGCCTTATCCCCTCAAGAGGATGGCCACAGCAAGTCTCTCTATAACTGGTAAACTTCAGAGCTGCTTTTTAGCCATTATTAGTGTTTCAACCTTAACAGACCACTGGCAAAGGGCAACTCTAAAGCCTGCTGAATGCTCCATCCAACCGACTGCTACTAACTAAAGTTCATGCCAAATGCTCCATCCTACTACTTCTACTTCATGCTCCTACCTAATGTTCCTACCTACTACTTCTACCTAGTGCTCACGTCTAATATTCTTACCTACTACTTCTATCCATCACTTCTATAATTTTGCCAAATGGCATGGATAAAGCATATTCCTCACTACAGGAAAAATCTAGAATTATGAAGAATGAGTTGTGTGAGTTCTGTGTTATCAAAAGTCAAGTGTGACAAGAAGAGACTTTATGTTTGTGGACAGAATGTCAGCAGTCCATGTGTGGGTGAGGCAGAGAAAAGAAACAGCTACCCGGGTCAGAGAAATGCAATTTGGCAACCACTGCAGCCCTGGCTCACTATGCAGCCACCATTAACTCTCCCAATACCTAGGCAGGTCAATGTAATTATACTGCAAATATAAATGTAAAGCAGGCAAAAGCGAATGCTTGAATTACGGAGATATGTCTAATGAATATACCTGGTACTTTTTATGGAAGTGGTGGTTTGCACAGAACATCAGATTGGGGAGTTGCAATGGGGTTCTAAGAGAGGTAAAGAGTATGTTGACCATGATTTTGTTATAAAAATTTGTGAGAAACACTAATATGGAAAGACCGAGTTAAAGAGGTTTTGAGTTATCAGGGCCTGAATATGTAGGATAGTGACAAACATAACTGAAGTAAGCATACTGGAGCAACATGATAAACAGGGTGAGACATGATGTCATTAAGGTTGAACTAGATCATATCTAGTGATAAGTGGAAGCCATAGAAAAGTCTGTGGAACTAGAGATTGGACGTAAGCAATAGGCCATTCTTCAGCTGCTCTTGGCACTAGCTTGCTACGTGGGAAACAGAAAACTAGTATGATACGAATGAAATCTAGCTACGTGTAGCATTATTTTACACAGCTAGGCATTGCTATTCAGATTTTAGGTCATTACTGATAATCACTCCTTGGTCTGTCTCTCATCTCTTAAATTTAATAATGGTTTACTGATTATTTCATATTCATAATTAGTATTTTTTGTGCTAAAATGAATTCTTTTACATTTGTCTACATCGGTCCATTTACCATGTCATTGTTAATAGCTAATTGCCTTTACTACCTTTGTGAGGCAACATTAAGAACTATTGAACAATGGCATCATTTACACGCATCCAATCTCTCTACCTGTTTAACTACAGAAGTTAAGAGACTTCTACAAGAGGGTCAAAAATAAAATCTTTTACACTATCAGATATTTATAAAATATAATAAATTTTTGCAGCAAATTACAAGAAAGATCATATACGTACTTATGATTTGGAAAGTACATTGCAAATGGCTTTTCCAACACATTTCAGGATTAACAATAACTTAGCTAGAAGGTAAAAAACCACTGAGGTGGCAAACAAGATAAATATTTAAGACTTCCAATGCATCTTTTCATTTTATTGGCAAGGCAAACATAGATTTACATATGAAACACGGGCTAACTATATACAGTTCTATACAATAAAAGGTCCATATCAGTAAATCTTTACATCGATGAATGCATCAGGTGAGGTATTTTGACTCCATTTTTCATTTGAGAATTCTTTTAATTCCGGGATTATAAACATAATTGACCACTTTACATTACAATGTATTCTATAATCCAAGTGAAAACCATGTAAGGTGTAACAAGAGAGGAGCAAAGTGTATCAAGTACTATATTGCATAAAAGAGGTGATAATCTTTAACCCTTAAATGCCAGGAGTCTTCATGTGGAGACTTATGAAGCAACTGCTGGGAGTTATCATATGAGTGCTCAAGTTCATGGACAATGTTTAAATTCCCCATCAATAGTTTACCATTTGTATGGATATTAAATGTAGCCTTAGTGCTCTGACACCGCTACTCTCACAGAGTACTTGGACACCACCATTCTCACAAGAGTATTTCTGAGGTGTAAATATACATGCAAATATGTGTAAACATATATATGTGTCGGAGGTGGAGGGAACGAGGAGAAGAGGGAGACCAAATTGGAGGTGGAAAGATGGAGTGAAAAAGATTTTGTGTGATCGGGGCCTGAACATGCAGGAGGGTGAAAGGAGGGCAAGGAATAGAGTGAATTGGAGCGATGTGGTATACCGGGGTTGACGTGCTGTCAGTGGATTGAATCTAGGCATGTGAAGCGTCTGGGGTAAACCATGGAAAGCTGTGTAGGTATGTATATTTGCGTGTGTGGACGTATGTATATACATGTGTATGGGGCTGGGTTGGGCCATTTCTTTCGTCTGTTTCCTTGCGCTACCTCGCAAACGCGGGAGACAGCGACAAAGCAAAAGAAAAAAGAAAAAAAATATATATATGTGTGTGTGTAATGAGAAACTATATATAGTGATGTACCATTTAGTCTAATTGCATCACAAGTCTCATCATCCACTGTACCTCCTCCCTTCCTGCACCACGTGATTAACTTCAGAGGTATACCACAGCTAAATAAGATGTTATCTCACTTGTCTGTACATATTTCTTATATTTACATGTTTTTCTTTCATAAATAAGGTTATGTGTAACTAGTGAATTTGCTTATGGGGCTCACCCCCAGCTAATCCTTCACCCTTCCTCCACTGCCCCACAAGTACCTGCACTAGGCCATCTATACATTAAGTCAAGGCCCAATCACGGCAACACAAGTTATTTCAGCTCGATTATAAACATAAATATATCCTTTACTTTTACATATATTCTTATCATTTCATACATCAAATATAAAATTTTAAGACCTCTTTTTCATCAATCACAACTGCAAAATGAGAGATCACCTGAATTTTAAGGGTTAGTAACCTGAAATAGTTTACATATAATCTTTTCTTTTCGAATACGAGTTTTTATAAGAACATCAACCTCCTGTGCAATATTCTACAATATGACAGAATATAGTTAAGTAACATACAAACTACCATTCTGTACAAGTTTGTAATTCGCCACGCCTCATATATACAAGTGTACATTACACAAATTAATTCTAATACTACACCTGTCATCTGAGCAGAAAAAAACAATATGGAAGATACATATCTATAGGATTAATAATTCATAATGACTGCAATGCAGCATTCTTTATAATCTCCTTAACTTGACATAATAATGTCTAATACCCCATAATAATCACTCAGCTAATATAAACTTTTAGATGTTTCATGTGATGATTAAGATTTTGATGAGAGCACTTATTTGCCCCATTGTGGTTTCCACTGTCATACTCAACTTTGTGCTTCCCTATTCTTCATTAGAATCTTGAAAATACGCAATGAATACTTGATTTTTTAAAGCTAATCCAACTGCTTTTACATAAATTATATTCACTTCTACCAAATTACAATTCTTCTTTCATTCAAATGACAGCTACTCAATCACTGCAAATGACAGTCTGCCTCATCCTTCAAGCTTTTAAAGCTCCAATGAGACGGTAAACTTCACATAATTATAAATTACCACCATACAGTAGTTCACTATATATGCTTTTGAAAATATTGAATTCATTCATCTATAAAGGAAAAGAGGACTATCCAATGCAGAAATATTGAAAAACGGTATATCTTTTAGAGGCAGGAAAACACATGCAAATATTCTCAAAATCTGAGATGTTTTCTGGGACCTTTCCAAGATAATGGAGCCAATGGATGCCAGTACATGCAATACTGGATTCCCATTAGCATTCTGCTCAAGACTTCATACATGCGTGCACACATTAGTCAAGTTAAGGAGCTAAAGAGTTTATCACAGATAAAAAGTAAAAAGTATTACTTGAATGACAAGAGGAAGAACCCGGCTAAATAATTCCCTGCACTATTCTCAAGATAACAACTTGAAAATTTGGGTTGTTGACACATAGTTAATAATCATGTATCCCCTTTTCTTCCACTTCTGTGCAGGTTGGCAATACGTTAAATACACACAAAATTTTTAAGTTATGACTAAGCATCATGTAATTTCAAACTGCATTTTGAAATGTAAAATTAAACTGCCTGATAATATAACAAAAATCCTTATTTGTGTGATTCAAAGGCAAGCAAATTATACCATTACTATAAAGAATAAATAAACATTAATTCACTCAACATTTATGACGTGCATAAGCTTTTATGTGCACAAAAATACTCGCAGAATGCAATAAATGATGCATACTTCTTTGGCACAGTTTTTAGTTATCATTAACCTTCATACAATAATAATTCTTTCCTCTATCATCCACTCTTAACAAATGAAAAATCAGTCCATAATATGCCCCTGTATTCTGTTACTTGTCAATACCTGAAAATCCTGACACGTAGATACATAAATACAGATCTTTGGAGGATTATCTGAATTTCTACATAAGGAGGAAAGCTATCTTTGATGGCTAAATGAAGATGACTAATAACGATAACAGTAAAAAAAAAAAAATAAGGTTATCCTTCATATAGCCTCCTTTTGAAAACTAGTGGCAAGAATTCCAATTAACATTAACATGATAATAAACAAAAAGGCTATTAAGCATTGTAATAAATATTACATCTAAAGGACTATCACAAATACTGATAATTAGTCCCTGTACAGAAAGTTAAACATACGAAAATTTACAAAACATTTGCATGAGTTAAATGAGAAAACCAGTAACACCAAATAATATAATGCACTCTGTAAGGCACTGGATTAGTACGTCAAAATTCTGGTTTTAGGAACCGATGATGGTCGAGAGGAATAAAAACTGAACCAAGATATAGAGGTGCTGACAGATGGGGAAAAGTTGTGAGGAATGAGTGGCTTCTCTATGTGCTGTGATATACTGCAAGTAAGGAAATACTGGTCCAAGTGCCCAGGTAGGATTCACATGATAGGATTTCTGATAAAGTTAACTACTTTACTATAACTATCATTGTGTAACAAACCCGAGAGAGAGAGAGAGAGAGATGGAAAAACAAAAGCAGTTGGAAAAAAAGCACTACGGAATGACATAAAATATATGATTTGGGATTACAATTCAATTTTGTGTCTTTAAAAGTCTTCGTTCTAATTCCTTCTCTTAACACTTTTATCATTTTCCTCTCAAACACTTATGAAGAGAGCATAATTGTATCGCCAATGCAAGGCATGTGAAATATACTCAGAGCACTCATTATGTTTCACATGTTTGTTAAGGGGTACAGGTTTAATATTCACTGTCAGCAAAAATATATGACTTATTGCATCCATACAATAAATGAGTTTGTTTTCCTTATCACATCACACTACTCATACATTGTTTAATAAAACTAAACTACAATTAACAAATAAAATTTATGATGTGCAATAATTACACACATGAACAAAATTGTGTTATGAAGGCAACAGGCAACAATATATATGTACATATATATATATATATATACATACCTATATTGCAATAGCAATCAAATTAAACAGAAAGCTGATGAAAACTATTTTGAAATGAAGCTGCAATATCTCTGTTGCAAAAAAAGTAACCATATAATCAAAATATCACATACCAGCAAATATTATCTATGGTGTACTATACACAAAAAAGTACACGTACAATGGAATGTGTTTATTCGTGAGGAAGAAATATACCTTAAATTCCTTCATGTAATCAAAATGTTCATTTTTCACAATATAGTAAAAATCGTGCATTAATGACCAGTTCTATGTATAGCAACAGAGATTCTAACATAAATCCTCATACAATTACAAAGCAAAATATCTCAATTCCTATTCTTTATTCTTTACATTCCTTATTCTTTACATTCATAACTATTCAACAAAATACTGCATCATTTCAGCATGAATCTTATTTCATGCATGGTATACATCTTCAATCACAAGAACCAGATAAGGTCTTTGGAGATGAGTCTGAATTACATAAACTTTTAGCATGATACCTCAAATAATTTTGTCTGACAGTGTTTATGTATTTAGAGGTGTTTAAAACAATGGAAGAAGCTAAGACTATCGTGAGGAAAAGCATCGTATCAAGTGATGATCCATAAGGATGAAAGCGTGAAAGCTTAAGTTGAAAACGGACATGCAAGGAAGCAAAAGAGAAGGTGCACTGAGAACTCTGTTCAATGAAAAGAACTGGAGCACAAAGTATGTATGCACTGCAACTTGCATGAAGGAGTCCTTGTCTACACATCGACAAATGGATAAGAAAGCTTAATTTATCAAAGGTCCAATAAAGCCAAATGTCAAGAAAGATATCTTAAGTAGTACTATTGGATTTATGTTTGAGAACAGTACAAAAAAAGATGTGGTGTGAAGAAAGCATTAGAAAGGTGTATCAGATAAAAACCTTTCATGATATCATGGTTATATCGTATACATGGTTGATGACAGGTTGCAATATATCTACTGCAACTTTGTTGAAAGATCAGACAGCTGTTAAGAGTGAATGGGTTACATGCTATCGGCATTTCAAATGAGGATAGAAAAGGAATTATTTCTTAGAGAAACTGCGGTTCTGAATGTATGAGTAATGTAAATGGAAATCAATCTCCCAAAAAATGAACTTAAAGAGTAAAGTGGAAGATTTAGAGTCACTCTTAACCTACTCTGGACACACACTAACAGTATGTCTGAAGGAAATGAGAAGCAGTATATTTCTTACCCATCCTATGCAAACTGAAATGGAGTTAGAGAGAGAGAAGGCAGAGAGTTCAAGTACAGTACATGCAGCTATATAAAAATGCTGACACAATTTGTCTATGCAAAGCACAATTACAGGCTAGGATTCCACAACAGAATACAGATACTGGACACCAACAGCAAAATATATATATGGAGAATATTCTCCTGAGGAAGACAACTGTCAATTCTCTTTTTAATTTTCTAATCTGTTTCTTTGATACCTGTTTCCTTCAGGAACTCCCTCGGGGGAGTGGCCTCGGCAAGAGTCTTCAAAACTGGTGAAGCCTGGTGCTGCTTCTTAGCCTCAGTGCCTCACTCTAATGCGGTATGTCCAGAAGCTCCTACCTAATGTCTTTACAGACTACTTATACCTAATATGTCTACCTAACGTTCCAACACAACTTCTATCTAATGCTCCTGCCTACTATTCTATCTATTGCTCCTACCATTTTGCCAAAACACAAGGCTAGTGCACAGTGCTCACAGCAGGAAAATCTGGAGTTACAAGAATGGGTTGACTAAGTTAAGTGATGTCATGTGAAATGTGTGATAAGGAGAGATTGTGTGATTGTGGACATAACATTAAACTTAAATCCTGATTAGCAGCTCATGTTTCATTCACATCTTGCTATGTAAGTTAAGTAATACGGAAAGTATCAAGAGAATATTACATGCAAAAGTTTATATCTTATCCCTACATCTTTTAAAGACATTTCTGAAATGATGATTATATCGTGTTTTTACTCTACACTTTTGTAATGCTTTAAGTGCATTTTGCATTAAATTAACCCATTCTAGGATAACCTTCAAGATTCAACTTTGCTGTGGTTTGTATACATCTAACAATATAATCTACTATTGAGATTTGGCAGAAAAAAAATATTAGGAGATGAATCTCATAAATAATTTCATTCCCATTCTATCATTCTCTAGTTTGCATACATTTTGGCATTTTCCTCCACTTTATTGCTGCATACCTCCTATGTCTTTTCCTTTTTATTTCTCCTCTTCACTGCTATGAACATGTTACTTAAATCTAGTGATGCTTACCATCAAGCAAAATTCTTCAACAAAAAATCAAATTTCAATGATTTGGTATATGTATGAAGTTAACATACATATATTGCACAGCAGTGTAATAGGTATTTCATTCAAGCCATTCTTGGAATGCTACAAGTTTACATTTGGACATCTGCAGCTTCATAAGCAAGTTCCTCATTTATCTAAGCCCAAAACCGTAGAAATATTTCATTCCGGTTAAAGAGTTGACAAAAGAAGTTTATTAAATTTGTCAACCAACATGGATGAGCACTTCCTACGTTTTTCTTTCTTAATGACTGATCCACACCACTTACAAGTGTTTACAGCAGAAACATCTGCAGGATTACAAGCAATTCCTCTGAGATATATTTACACTGATACTGCAACAGTTCATGGAAGAGGTAGTTGGTTATTCAGGTTATATGGTTGAGAGATGATGAGAGTGAATGAAACGTACTACTCTAAGGTGGTTTGGGCATGTGGAAAGAATGCAAGGTTGGGAGTGTTCAAGGACAGTGTATGATTGAAGGGGGTTGCTGTAAGAGAAAGACCATTTGTGACATGTGGAAATAGAGTTGAAGAGTACTGGAGGGAGAAAAATGGGGGAAGAATGTGTGAAATGGTGCACACAAGGGAGGCATACAAGGACAAAAGTAAATGGAGACTTCTGCTGCAGACATCCCCCTTTATTGGTGTTCCCAGAGGAAACAGGCATCAGAGATACAGATAGACAGAATAGATTATTCTCATCAACCTCCTTGAAAACATTACCAGAAACTTATCTCTTTGCTGGTTTGAAGATAATGCAGCAAACCGTCAAAAACTTGCCAAATTATTTACCTTTACAGTTGATATGCATGTAAGAAGTTCTTAAAATTTCAAATGAAACCAGACTGGCAAAGGAAAAATTGAATGGAAATGAATGTCCTCTAAAAAAATTCTTACACTGCAAAGCAAATTTTCTACAGCAGAAAAGTTACTCCTAAGACTGCTTCCATGTGATGACATTTAGGATATAGAGGTGAAAAAGTGAACCATGAACACATACCTGGAGATTCAGGAAAATAGCCATAAGATAAAAAGACCTTCACTGCCAACTAACATTAAAGTCCATTGTTAATGGACTTTATATGTAAGTGGTGACATTCTGAACAAAAAGTCACCTTCAACAAAGCTGTATCATCATTAGATGACACAAAAGAAGAGTGCTGTCATGGACCGTCATGCCCCAAAGGAGCCCATCTTATCCTGATCCTAAATGGAGCACAGCCTAGAAGTTACAAGAGGCCCAAAAAAGACATCCGAGTATTACTAATACTTTTTTATACTTGATTACCATTTCCTGCAACAGCAAGGTAGCTTCAAGAAAAGACGAACACATGCCTCATTCGTTCACATGTGATCTCTAATTGTCCTGTATAAAGTACTGAAACCTGAGACCCCATTTACAGTCAAGGAGCAGACTACTTTGAGGCTTGCGGCTTCAAATTACTGGGTTTAGCCCAATGACAGGATGTCATTCCCTGTACACCAGCACATCTCAGCTCATTCTATCCCATGCATGTCTCTCACACATTTAAAATATCAACAGAAGAGACAATAAAGGTATACGAAGAATGACGGAGAGCTTAAAATAAAAACGCCATAAAGAATGCATAACACATACTGCTATAGAAAAATGTTTATCTTGAACTACTGGAATGTCATACAGAAGAATAAGTTCAGAGCCCCTACAAACACATATACTACCATTACCAAATAAGAAGTTTTATTCAGGTTACACTTAATCACCCACAAAGCAACAAATTAGAAAAATCTGTTGATAATTCCTTAAAATTTTAACACATAAGATTGATTTCCTTAAAATGAATTCCCAAACTTTTCTCAATCAGGAAAAGACTTTACGTCAAAATGACAGAGCGACTGCAATTTTGCTGAAAAAATAACAACAAGGTTTTCAGAGAATAGTTAGACTAAGAAAAACTTGGGTACATGTGACACATGAATAGTTTTCTGTTAAGAATATTTCCAGTGAGCGCTGATCCATTGGCATGGAGTCATTTTGGGTCTGAATGAGAAAATATGACTGGAGATGTCAATTTCATCTACTTACATCAATCTCCTAATGTATGCACTGTTAAAAAATCAAAAAGTATCTATAAAATCAAAAAGTATCTATAAAATCAAAAAGTATCTATAAAATCAAAAAGTATCTATGTTAATCTGAAACCTGTGCTCCTTTAGAATACTGGCCATAAACTGAGTACACATGTGAGTGAACCAAGAGGCTATGTGCATTTATTCTTCTCCACATAAGTAAGAACATAGTTGAAGAAAAAACAAACAAATCACACCAGAGCCAAAATTATACAATGCAATGTCTGTTGTAGGCAAAAAGAAGAGTAGTAATGAGGACTGCTTTGAGCTATGATTATGAGGAAAGCTTGGGTATTGTGGAAAACTATGAGAAGATGGAAATTTGGCAAGTTTTTACCAAACTGGTTATATTTCTTAGAGCAATGTGCTTGTGGCACTTTGCTCTGTCTCTATAAACCAGGCATGAAGTATGGTCCAGCAAGCACCAGTGTGGATACTCAATTGATTCTGAGAGAAAACTGTTCACAAGAAGAAAAACCCATCCGGCTGTAATTCCACAAATATTTTGTACAAAACTGAAAGCTATATTGAGATCCTGCTTTTACATAAGAATAGCTAAGAATCTTATGATATTTCTTACAGACTAATGATAAACTGTATCATGCCATTGACAAAGAATTCCCGACCTTACAAACAAGTATCTACTTTGATTGGATATAACAGTCAAAATAAGCTTGGTAAGAAAGATCATACTGGAAAAACTCTGGTTATACCATGTTGATATTTTAACTTATTATGAAAATTAACTATTTATAAGTAAGCAGAAATAAAATATATAAAAGCCATATATTTACTCTATATCATCATATTTTTCTAATTACAAACTGTATTTTTCCAGGAAACTCAACATGCTATGGCACAAAACTTTGAGAATAAATTAAACTTTTAATCATACATTTACTCTTTGGTAATTACTGACTTTAAAAAGAATGGTGAATTCTCAAATTTCTGGTCCAAAGGTGAAAGCTATTTTGGTGGACTGAACATGAGCATTAAGTGGAGGCAACACAAAACTGAAAATCTATAAATTGGTTTGATAAACAGGATTATGAATACAAACATCAACAAAACACTGGCTGAAAATTACGGACTTAAAAAACCTGAATTCAAGTTATACAATGGGGCTGTGTAAAGGTTATTGTAACAAATACCAATGGAATGGCACAGTAATATATCAATTCTAAAATGTATGAATGATACCTTTAGATCCTGCAACTCCAAAACATAGTAGGGTGGCGTTCACAGAAACTTCTCTGAATACAGTCCTCTACATAGAAAGATGAGATTCACAATGTGAGATGCACATGAACCCTGAGTAGATGGAGTGGGTAAAGGATTTCAATGTAGGAATAGATGTTGAAATGTAAATCACTCACAAAAGGTATGTCAGTGGATGAAACCAAAAAATCCAAGAAAATGTTATGATGAACTGTTAGTGGACAGTTTTTGTGAAGACTCAGCTAGAAGGAATGAGTTCTGGCAACCAATGAAATAGTGAACAATCAGTGTATAATAGTAGAATGATGGGGATTGTGCAAATTTCCGAGACGGCACTTTAACAGATCAGGATATGGAGAAAGAAGATTGGATAGAGAGATAATAGCATGAGAAGGAAATTGTGTGGGTAAACGCAATTGTCCACCAACACACTCACACACAAAAGATACTTGACACCACTCCAAAAAAATTGCAAAAAGTGATTAACCGAATTCACAGCCAGCTGACAAGCCAAAGTCATTCACAAAGGTTTTACTGCCATAACCCTCACACTCTACAATAAGAGTTCCCCAAGGGGGGCAGTTCTCTCTCCAGCTCTTTTAATCTCATCAGACATGCTCTCTCATTACCTCCAAAAGATCACAAGGTGAAAGTCTTATCATTTGCAAATGACCTAACAATTACATTACAACAAACAACAAACATACATCACACAATCAGAACACTGGCTCACTCAAAACAGAATGACTGCATCCTCACAAAAATCCATCACCCTCTTAACCCCAGACAGATGTGAATTTAACATGCAACCTCCCATAACCTTGAATGGACAACCACTTAACTTCAACAGAACCCTAAATATAGTACTTATCTCAAGAAGCTCAAATGTGAAATTTATTTCCCACACCACAAACATACAAACATAGGCCTTAAACACTGTAAATGCCCTCAGAACAGTCTCTAGTAGCAGTCTTGGATTACAGAAATACACGTCCACACACGCAAATATACATACCTACACAGCTTTCCATGGTTTACCCCAGACGCTTCACATGCCTTGATTCAATCCACTGACAGCACGTCAACCCCTGTATACCACATCGCTCCATTTCACTCTATTCCTTGCCCTCCTTTCACCCTCCTGCATGTTCAGGCCCCGATCACACAAAATCTTTTTCACTCCATCTTTCCACCTCCAATTTGGTCTCCCTCTTCTCCTCGTTCCCTCCACCTCCGACACATATATCCTCTTGGTCAATCTTTCCTCACTCATTCTCTCCATGTGCCCAAACCATTTCAAAACACCCTCTTCTGCTCTCTCAACCACGCTCTTTTTATTTCCACACATCTCTCTTACCCTTACGTTACTTACTCGATCAAACCACCTCACACCACACATTGTCCTCAAACATCTCATTTCCAGCACATCCATCCTCCTGCGCACAACTCTATCCATAGCCCACGCCTCGCAACCATACAGCATTGTTGGAACCACTATTCCTTCAAACATACCCATTTTTGCTTTCCGAGATAATGTTCTCGACTTCCACACATTTTTCAAGGCTCCCAAAATTTTCGCCCCCTCCCCCACCCTATGATCCACTTCCGCTTCCATGGTTCCATCCGCTGACAGATCCACTCCCAGATATCTAAAACACTTCACTTCCTCCAGTTTTTCTCCATTCAAACTCACCTCCCAATTGACTTGACCCTCAACCCTACTGTACCTAATAACCTTGCTCTTATTCACATTTACTCTTAACTTTCTTCTTCCACACACTTTACCAAACTCAGTCACCAGCTTCTGCAGTTTCTCACATGAATCAGCCACCAGCGCTGTATCATCAGCGAACAACAACTGACTCACTTCCCAAGCTCTCTCATCCCCAACAGACTTCATACTTGCCCCTCTTTCCAGGACTCTTGCATTTACCTCCCTAACAACCCCATCACACACCCCTGCCGCAAACCTACATTCACTGAGAACCAATCACTTTCCTCTCTTCCTACACGTACACATGCCTTACATCCTCGATAAAAACTTTTCACTGCTTCTAACAACTTGCCTCCCACACCATATATTCTTAATACCTTCCACAGAGCATCTCTATCAACTCTATCATATGCCTTCTCCAGATCCATAAATGCTACATACAAATCCATTTGCTTTTCTAAGTATTTCTCACATACATTCTTCAAAGCAAACACCTGATCCACACATCCTCTACCACTTCTGAAACCGCACTGCTCTTCCCCAATCTGATGCTCTGTACATGCCTTCACCCTCTCAATCAATACCCTCCCATATAATTTACCAGGAATACTCAACAAACTTATACCTCTGTAATTTGAGCACTCACTCTTATCCCCTTTGCCTTTGTACAATGGCACTATGCACGCATTCCGCCAATCCTCAGGCACCTCACCATGAGTCATACATACATTAAATAACCTTACCAACCAGTCAACAATACAGTCACCCCCTTTTTTAATAAATTCCACTACAATACCATCCAATCCTGCTGCCTTGCCGGCTTTCATCTTCCGCAAAGCTTTTACTACCTCTTCTCTGTTTACCAAATCATTTTCCCTAACCCTCTCACTTTGCACACCACCTCGACCAAAACACCCTATATCTGCCACTCTGTCATCAGACACATTCAACAAACCTTCAAAATACTCATTCCATCTCCTTCTCACATCACCACTACTTGTTATCACCTCCCCATTTACGCCCTTCACTGAAGTTCCCATTTGCTCCCTTGTCTTACGCACCCTATTTACCTCCTTCCAGAACATCTTTTTATTCTCCCTAAAATTTACTGATAGTCTCTCACCCCAACTCTCATTTGCCCTTTTTTTCACCTCTTGCACCTTTCTCTTGACCTCCTGTCTCTTTCTTTTATACTTCTCCCACTCAATTGCATTTTTTCCCTGCAAAAATCGTCCAAATGCCTCTCTCTTCTCTTTCACTAATACTCTTACTTCTTCATCCCACCACTCACTACCCTTTCTAAACAGCCCACCTCCCACTCTTCTCATGCCACAAGCATCTTTTGCGCAATCCATCACTGATTCCCTAAACACATCCCATTCCTCCCCCACTCCCCTTACTTCCATTGTTCTCACCTTTTTCCATTCTGTACACAGTCTCTCCTGGTACTTCCCCACACAGGTCTCCTTCCCAAGCTCACTTACTCTCACCACCTTCTTCACCCCAACATTCACTCCTCTTTTCTGAAAACCCATACTAATCTTCACCTTAGCCTCTAGAAGATAATGATCAGACATCCCTCCAGTTGCACCTCTCAGCACATTAACATCCAAAAGTCTCTCTTTCGCACGCCTGTCAATTAACACGTAATCCAATAACGCTCTCTGGCCATCTCTCCTACTTACATAAGTATACTTATGTATATCTCGCTTTTTAAACCAGGTATTCCCAATCATCAGTCCTTTTTCAGCACATAAATCTACAAGCTCTTCACCATTTCCATTTACAACACTGAACACCCCATGCATACCAATTATTCCCTCAACTGCCACATTACTCACCTTTGCATTCAAATCACCCATCACTATAACCCGGTCTCGTGCATCAAAACCGCTAACACACTCATTTAGCTGCTCCCAAAACACTTGCCTCTCATGATCTTTCTTCTCATGCCCAGGTGCATATGCACCAATAATCACCCACCTCTCTCCATCAACTTTCAATTTTACCCATATTAATCGAGAATTTACTTTCTTACATTCTATCACATACTCCCACAACTCCTGTTTCAGGAGTATTGCTACTCCTTCCCTTGCTCTTGTCCTCTCACTAACCCCTGACTTCACTCCCCAGACATTTCCAAACCACTCTTCCCCTTTACCCTTGAGCTTCGTTTCACTCAGAGCCAAAACATCCAGGTTCCTTTCCTCAAACATACTACCTATCTCTCCTTTTTTCACATCTTGGTTACATCCACACACATTTAGGCACCCCATCCCTTAGTATCCTCGAAAAACAATTCATCTGCTCCATACTGAACTGCATATCACCTGCCTGGTCATCCACCTTCTCATAAGCAAACATACCAAAACTGCACACAAATTAAAGGCTCTCAAAACAATCAAAGGCTGCATAACACCAAAAACATTGGACACATCCACAGCAAAACAAAATCAAGTGCAATAAAGTCTCACCTTAATATGCTCATCAACCAATTCTTTGCAAAAGCACTAAAACCTCCTACCAAAACCATACCACAGCTAGTCACCAACTCCCAAGAAGAAACAATTGAAAAAGTCACTCAAGCCTCAAACTACAGCAACCTATGCTTACAGATTCCCCCTAACCAAACAAACGTGACACTGACAAAACACATGCACACAGTAATGATGCACAAGGTACTAAAAGATAATGCCTTCCCAACCTGGTCTTACATTCTACTCCACAAGACTACATTCCTAACGCATGTACAAGTTACACTTTTTTGTTGGCATTCTGGACACCACCATCTCAACAACACTACGGACACAGATTCAAAATATGAAGGGACCCATCATGCCCAAGACACAACTTCCATTCTGAAGACATTGTACTCTTGCTTCTTAGCATTCCAACACTTATCTCCTACAAACATGCAACACTATCATGCTTCTTGAACTGCAATCTTAACCAGTGGCTTTGACCAGCTTCCAGCACACAGTGGGAGCTCCATAGAAGGAATTCCTGGGGCAGGATGGAAAATAAATAAGTGAAATGGATAACTGCTAATGATGACAAGTACATGAAAAGAGGAATGAAAACGGGGTAACATAAGAACAACGATGAGGTAAATGGACAGAGTTAAGAGCATGTGGATGAAAGGGGTGTTACTATGCCAGTGTACAAAGCTGTACATAGACAAATGCCTGAGGCTGTTCTGCATAAGCCACCCTGCTAATAGGAGACAGCAAACTGATTTACATGTTACGATAGTGCCCTGATGATATCATTCCATAACTCTACTCATAACAGCTCCACACAAGTATCAATGATCCAAATATGTCAAGAAAGAAGGTACATTCCATAAGGCCTCACCTATCCCTACACACCACATATACATATTTACAAAAGAAACCTTGAATTTTTAAAAACAATTAAAAATATTGGCAAAAAAAGCAGCAATAACATAACTACCATAAAAACACGGAATGTTTTTCTGGGAAATACGAGCACACTGTAATCCAGAATTCAGTATTGCAATGTTGTATTAAAAGGCACTCAATTCACAAGGCACTTCAGGCTGAAATGAAGATTATCTTATTTCTGACTGTGAATGAGATTCATGCATATTCAAATATGTGGTGTGGCAATCCACTCTCAATGCTTGAACACATTACAACACAAAGAAAACAACAAAAAAGACAATATAACTGATGATGATATATTTTCTCCAAAAAGCCTTTTTAAATAAGTTTTGTATATATGTCTATATGTATCTTTTTTATTAACAATCTGAAGCAAATGAACATCAACTACATTTGTTAATTTGATAATCCAGGACCAAAAATGGCTGCGTTATCCATTTAAACAGAGGTTTCTTGATTGTACTGCTATGGTCTTTGTACTTACATATCTTACATGTAGCAACATACTAGCTGGGACTACCATGAGGTGGATGTGTGGAAGCTTATCGGAGCTGCTACTCATCATCACAGTGTACCACTAATGCCGCTACTCATCACAGAGCACCACTAATGCCGCTACTCATTATAGAGTAACACTAATACTGCTACTCATTGTCACAGGGTACCAGTAATGCTGTAGTGAAGACTGTTTCCCAGCTGAGCTATATTCCCTCGTGCTGTAGGACATTACCCTAATTAATATAATATTCAACCACCAGTGCAATCTCAACTTGTCTGGACTATTAGTTAATCTACACTACTTTACTGAATATGTAGTGCAAAACTATAAAGAGGGAAACTTTTAGTTACATCTACTGATACTTAAAGAAGTTAAAAGTTGATGAGTCTGGTAAGTAAGGTATACAAAGAAAACATTCTACTTCTACAAGTATACCTCTACTTTGAAAGACATTAAGCCTGTACGAATACCAAGAGCACTACCCCTGCACTAACCTATGAAGCCAAATTGTTCAGTTGCATCTACAGCAGAATCAACTTTACAATCATCCTCATTCTGCTCCTCCACTTGTTCCTTGCATTCCTCCTCTTGCTTCCTGACATCCATTTGCATGATTTCTATGAGTCTGGGCTCGACATCTCCGAGCAAAGGCCGCTTACCAGGATCTCCAGCCCAGCACTCCTGCATTAGGTCCCAACAGTTGTTTTCAAATACGGGGAGTCGCTCTGGACGTGCACCTGGAAATTTGTTTCAGAATAACAAGAAACATAACACTACATGCTAGACTTAACCTTGAGGTGAAGTTACACATATTATCTATCAGATTAATGTATGTTAGAAGTAGCATATAAATGTACATCTACACATATATGTTCAATTCTGTCACCTGAATTTGCACATTCAGACTTTCTGGTGTATATACTATTACTCTTTGTATCCTACTGACTATGGTGCTGAAGTTCAACAAGATGAAAACAGTAAAAACATCTCAACAAAAATTTGAAAATAAGTGAACTTGCTCACTGTATCTTAATTATGAGACATTATATAAAAAAAAAGGGGGGAAAATGTCATGTCGCCATCAGTATTTCTTCTTTCATACCATGTTGCTAAATGTTCCAAATTAATTCTAATGACCTACTCTGATGCTAATTATATTTAAAGACATCACTCCAGTCAGTGAAAAGAAACCACAATCAATGCTTCTCAAGATTCACCACACCTAATGCTATTCACTTCCATAAACCTTTACAGGGACAAATGACAAATTGTATGCCCTGGATGCCAAACTTGGGATGGAAAAGCAAAGCACACTGTTAGCTATTGGCTTATACTAACTTTCCATTATCTTTTATAGTGCCCTGTTTTCAGTTAGATTAAGCAAATCATGGCCATATGTACAGCCCTGTAATTCATTTCAAATATCCTTAGCTGTGTTCATTCACACATAGTATAGCACTAGAATTTTGATAATGTGTCCAATGGCTGTATCTCAATTCTTATTCAATAAACTGCTTGTAACATACTGTATATCAAACTTAATGAAAAATCTTAATGTAAAATCTATAAAAATCTATCATTATACAAATTAGCTGGGAAAACCAAAATGGAGATAAGGTCCTGCTGAGAATAGGGGGCTCTGGTTTCAGTGTATTACACATCACAGCATGAGAATGGATGTGAGTGAATGAGGTCCTTCCCTCGTCTGTTACTGGTGCTACCTCATCAACATGGGAAACAGTGAACGAATATGGAAAACAAGAAAAAAACATCCATGAAATTTATCATTAGCTAAGACTATGAGATACTGTTATCGTTACAAAGGACAAAAACTTACCTTTCTTAACACAATTCCACAGTTGATCCTTCGACTGGCACTGCTCAAAGATAAGTGGTAGTCTGACATGGCCTGCACAAATGTACCAGAAAAGAATGCCAAATGCATACACATCAACACTGTTGTCATAGTGGCCTGTGAAGAGTTCTGGGGCCATATGGATAGGAGTACCAACAATACTGCCAGACATCATTGCTTCTGGCTTACAAAATCCCAAGTCAGTCAGCTTTGCACGGTTGTTTTTGTCCAGCTGAAAAAAATAAAGAAATAAAGGAGGTCATTCACAATCAGGATATCTATTCTGTAAGTCTTATTATATTTATTATTTATTATACTTTGTCGCTGTCTCCCGCGTTTGCGAGGTAGCGCAAGGAAACAGACGAAAGAAATGGCCCAACCCCCCCCCATACACATGTATATACATACGTCCACACATGCAAATATACATACCTACACAGCTTTCCATGGTTTACCCCAAACGCTTCACATGCCTTGATTCAATCCACTGACAGCACGTCAACCCCGGTATACAACATCGCTCCAATTCACTCTATTCCTTGCCCTCCTTTCACCCTCCTGCATGTTCAGGCCCCAATCACACAAAATCTTTTTCACTCCATCTTTCCACCTCCAATTTGGTCTCCCTCTTCTCCTCGTTCCCTCCACCTCCGACACATATATCCTCTTGGTCAATCTTTCCTCACTCATTCTCTCCATGTGCCCAAACCACTTCAAAACACCCTCTTCTGCTCTCTCAACCACGCTCTTTTTATTTCCACACATCTCTCTTACCCTTACGTTACTCACTCGATCAAACCACCTCACACCACACATTGTCCTCAAACATCTCATTTCCAGCACATCCATCCTCCTGTGCACAACTCTATCCATAGCCCACGCCTCGCAACCATACAACATTGTTGGAACCACTATTCCTTCAAACATACCCATTTTTGCTTTCCGAGATAATGTTCTCGACTTCCACACATTTTTCAAGGCCCCCAGAATTTTCGCCCCCTCCCCCACCCTATGATCCATTTCCGCTTCCATGGTTCCATCCGCTGCCAGACCCACTCCCAGATATCTAAAACACTTCACTTCCTCCAGTTTTTCTCCATTCAAACTCACCTCCCAATTGACTTGACCCTCAACCCTACTGTACCTAATAACCTTGCTCTTATTCACATTTACTCTTAACTTTCTTCTTCCACACATTTTACCAAACTCAGTCACCAGCTTCTGCAGTTTCTCACATGAATCAGCCACCAGCGCTGTATCATCAGCGAACAACAACTGACTCACTTCCCAAGCTCTCTCATCCCCAACAGACTTCATACTTGCCCCTCTTTCCAAAACTCTTGCATTTACCTCCCTAACAACCCCATCCATAAACAAATTAAACAACCATGAGACATCACACACCCCTGCCGCAAACCTACATTCACTGAGAACCAATCACTTTCCTCTCTTCCTACACGTACACATGCCTTACATCCTCGATAAAAACTTTTCACTGCTTCTAACAACTTTCCTCCCACACCATATATTCTTAATACCTTCCACAGAGCATCTCTATCAACTCTATCATATGCCTTCTCCAGATCCATAAATGCTACATACAAATCCATTTGCTTTTCTAAGTATTTCTCACATACATTCTTCAAAGCAAACACCTGATCCACACATCCTCTACCACTTCTGAAACCACACTGCTCTTCCCCAATCTGATGCTCTGTACATGCCTTCACCCTCTCAATCAATACCCTCCCATATAATTTACCAGGAATACTCAACAAACTTATACCTCTGTAATTTGAGCACTCACTCTTATCCCCTTTGCCTTTGTACAATGGCACTATGCACGCATCCCTAAAATAATCATATCAACTCAGGATATATAATTCAATCAGTACACCCTTCACTCTGCTTATCTTCCAAAACCAAAAACTTGCTATGTATGGGGGTGGTGCACACATACATAAATTGAATTATCTACTCCAAATCTAACATTGAAGTCAGTCAAGGTTAAGTGTGAAGGAGTTCTGTTGATGTATTTATCTGTAATTTACTATTCTTTATTGATTTAACTATACTGTAAAGTTTTCCTTAACCCTGGAAACAGAGACAGAACACTACCCATGTACCTCCTTCACGTCACATGATCAGAAGGAAGTAATGGGACTGGAAAGTCTTCCTTACTGTATTAACATCCTCTTAAAAGTGAGAAAAGAAGAAAAAGCAAAGCAAAGGATCTTCCCCTTAAAGGTTCACTTCTTGATGCAAACTCCCTAAGGTAAGAATGGCAAGCACATATAAAAAAAAAAATCATATCTATATTCATATATTTGTTATACATAATCGCTGTTTCCCGCATCAGCAAGGTAGCGCCAGGAGGCAGACGAAGAATGACCCATCCACTCATATACACATATATATACATAGATGCCCATACATGCACATCACATATACATATCAACATGTACACACATAGAAATATACATATATATATATACACATGTACATATTCATACCTGCCTGCCTTCATTCATTCCTGTCGCTACCCCACCATACATGAAATAGCACCTGACTACTACATCAATCTAACATACTCATTTTTCCCCTCATCTTTTCACACACTCCCTAATGCACCCATCCTCTGACCTATGTCTTCCCCATGATTCTATCCACTGTTATGTTCATTCTCAGGTATATGTAACACAATACACAATAACTAATAGGCATGATTGGGTTTCTACATGACAAGGCTGGCCGAACATGTTCAAACATTAAGGGAAGCACAGAGGATATTGGTCCTAATTTTTTTACGTAGTAGCAGTTAAAGTGTTCATTAGTAACATCAGCAAACTACCAGGCACCCTCTGTGGCCAAAATGGAGAAAACTTCAGTGAAAGTATATGAAAAGAACTTACCAATACATTCTTAAGTTTTATATCTCTATGTACAAGACCCTGTGAGTGTAGAAAACGGATTCCTTGAGTCACATCCAGAGAAATCTGTTGAAACATCATAATTTTAAACATATGTGCCATCCATAATGTTAAAGTTTCTACAGCTACCTACAATTACGTAACAAATAAGCCTTTTATAATATGATTTTGCATCAAACAAGGTACAACAGTATACAATAATAATAAAAAGTGCCAATGTTCTACTAAAGAAAACTTGTATATATTTCAGATTAAGTGGCTGGGGAAAGTTCACCCACTGTAAAGTTCCTCACCTGTAATCTGACTAGCCAGTCGAGACCATGCTTGATTGCAGAGTAGAGGTCACGTGTAAGTCTGTCCATTATAAGGAGAACAGCTGGAGTTTCACCTTGACCATAAGTATGGTCAATTACACTCCCACGTAGAGCAACAATCCTTTCATGTTCCGGAACACTTCTATAAGGCCAAGAGTTAGATAAGCATCAAATTCATATCTATAAAGAAGATCTCTGATAACATCGACAAGAAGTTGTAGCTACCTTATTAGTGGTAAAATATTTTCTGCAAACTCAAGTTATCTGAAATAAGCAAGTAGTAGAAACACTGTATATACAAGTGTGATACCAAAGTTCATACCTATATCCTAATGCTTTTCTGCACATTTCACACAAAGCAGTGCATTCAATTTCCTCCTTAATCCTTTTTTAGGTAACCTAACATTTCAGCACCAAGTGTAAACTGTAAGTGATGAGAGATTAGTTAGTCCTCAAATAGAACTAAAATAGCTTAACAAATGTAACCCCTGCTTCCTTTAAATCGATAGCTGCCAGGATATTTCTGATCAGGTGCCATATGTTTAGGACTGATCATGATATATCAAGTCAGATTGCCACTGAAATAAGCAATTACTTCATCCCAACACACTGAGGTACACTGAGATAAAGTGCTTTGAACATCACTTCTCATATCCATTATCTTTCTTTCAAACTATTCGCCATTTCCCGCATTAGCGAGGTAGCGTTAAGAACAGAGAACTGGGCCTTTGAGGGAATATCCTCACCCGGCCCCCTTCTCTGTCACTTCTTTTGGAAAAAAAAAATAATGAGAGGGGAAGATTTCCAGCCCTCCGCTCCCTCCCCTTTTAGTTGCCTTCTACGACATGCAGGGAATACGTGGGAAGTATTCTTTCTCTCCTATCCCCAGTTTCTCATAAAACTAACCCAAGAAAACTTTAGACATGAAAAGAATTGCACTCCTGTTTCCAAAACTCATGCTTTTCTTGACACTATGTTTGTCTTTGACACATATATCTTTCTATTTACACATGAAAGAACCTCAGACTTGCCTGAAAGATCTGTTAGTATTGGTAACTGGGTAACAATCAAAACCTGTACACCAGAATAATTCAAATAACCCATCCTTAAATGGGCAGCTGTAGAATTCCTCTAGTGGGGAGTCAAGCTGTACAATATTCACCAGTCTGGAGTTGCACTGACCACAGATGACTAATGACATATTATGACGACCCCAAAAATTACATGATGATTATGCTCCAGTAGTCATATGGGCTTTCTAAAATTCAGTATGTCCAGTAAAGGAGCATATCCTTCAAAACATACAATGGGTAAGTGAGAAGGCAATTAAATGTCTGTAAAGCACATTTACTTTCACATTTGTTCACTATTTCCTGTCTTAGTACAGTAAAGCCACTAACATGAACAAAGGCTTCTATTACTGACATCCATTCTCTAGCCATCATACAAGTACACATGCAATAGTTTCTCAAAGATAATGCAGATTATCTGCACCATGTGCAATCAAAATAAGGCAACAATGTAAAAATACTCTGTTTCAACAGCACAGGCATATGTTGTATTTGAAAGACTACATAAGCTTAAATCCATCATTGTGTACTCGTGATTTAAGGCCTTTTAATTCACCACTCCACCACAGTTATCTAGGCTTTGTCTCAACAGTAACACCGTCAGATTCGCTCTTCACACCTGTGCATCAGAGGGATCTCTAACTAGACTTCTACCACACCAAAACCTGGTGCACACTTGCCGATCATGTAGTTCTATACTGACTCCTAACAAGTATGCCTGCTGTTTCATGAGTAAACTTCCATGTTTATGGCTTCCACAAATAGTTTTCCTTGTAAAGACCTACTAAAAAAGCGTTTGCTCTGACAAATCCATTCTTCACAAAGCATAACTACAGCTCACATACCCAGTCCAAACTTTGTGCTCACAGCCAATTAAACTATTCATCCTTTCCCTTGGGTAACTTGCCTTCAGGTGGGAAAAGTAAACAGCAAATCCTAATGGTAATGCAGGTAAAGAGAATGAATTTGCCTACTTGGGGCATTAGAAGCAAGACACTAGATTACGATTTGGATGATTCCTGTCAAACATTAGCTAAGACAAAGGATGGTCTTTTCATTTTGGAAGGCTGCCTCCCAACTAATGATTATAAAATTGTCATTACCAATAAGTTAGGACAAACATGATTATTACAGCTCTTTGATGGGTTAAAAACAGTTCTTCCAAAACTGTACTCCTACAAGTAATTAAAGCAAATTCAAAAAGATTAAAACTTTAAAATCTTTAGGAACCAAAGGTCCTTTTTTTAGTGCACTTCAATACCATAAATACTTGAGGTTACTCTTACTTTCCAAGCATCAATGAATAAAAACAAGGAAGAAAAAGGAGTAATAGTTACCTGGTATAGTGAAATTCCATTGCCAAATCATTCCAGTGCTTCTCATCAAGTGGAACAAGAGACTTGACTGCACATGGCCGGTAACCACCCCAGACTTCGCACCCATACACCACTCCATACTGGCCCCTTCCAAGCTCTCGGTCCAGTCTTGGCATGCCTAAAATGATGTAAAAATATTTCAGACAAAAGAATGTCTAGATGTGCCAGTGTGGATGTAATGGCAGCGTTTCATCATGTGTAAAGTATCTATATTCATTTTATTCAATTCCTCAACATAGTCACATCTTTGAACCTTAAGATTCCAGAATGAACCATACTAAACAGCAAAATCAGGTTTCATCTAAATTTATTCTCCTTCCATTGGTATGTTTGTTTATTCTTTAACTATTGTCACTATCTATTTCCTCTTGAAAAATCTACTGTCTTTATTCCTTCATCCATATCAATCCTACAACTGTACACATTCAGAAAGATCCATTACTTCTTTTCTTTTTTCGTACTATTCGCCATTTCCCACGTCAGCGAGGTAGCGTTAAGAACAGAGGAATGGGCCTTTGAGGGAACATCCTCACCTGGCCCCCTTCTCTGTTCCTTCTTTTGGAAAATTGAAAAAAACGAGAGGGGAGGATTTCCAGCCACCCGCTCCCTCCCCTTTTAGTCGCCTTCTACGACACGCAGGGAATACGTGGGAAGTATTCTTTCTCCCCTATCCCCAGGGATAAACTATAAATTACTATGGATATTATATTGAAAGGCAGTTCTAACTGTGAATTCTAGATACACGCACACAGAAGCGACTTTCTACGACCCTGCAAAACACCAAATACTGCTGATGTAAATCTTTTACCATACAGGATCATATCCCTGAGAGAAGTAGATTCCAAAGACAGTCGTGCAAGTTTTGGTGCATCCACTTTTTTAATTCGAGTTTGTTGCCCTTCTGTTCTTTCCAAACGACAAGTTAATTGTGCTTCTAGCTGCTTCAAACTTCCCAAGAAGGATTCATGGCTGTTTTTCAACCTTTCACGGAACTGTAAGAATAACAACACGATAGAAAAAACAAAATAAACATTATGTGTTTTCAGGTGACAATGCCTCGGGTAAAATAAGAACTCACACAAAACGATTGGTGCATATAAATGACAATATGATGTCTGTGGATGATCCTACAAGTTATTCTATCTATCTATCTATATCTCTGATGCCCATTCCCTACAAGTTATCCTATTCATGGCAAACTTGACTCCTGGGGAAAAATATACAAAGCCAATACTAAAGGTAGGTTGAAGAAAATCAGTGGATATGTGTGAACTGGAAAAGAAAATCTGCAGGAGCCTCTGCAAATAATGCACTAGAGTTTCCAGCTGGAACAAGCATCAGAGATATAGAGAGATAGAAGAAAATCTGTAATGTAAAATAGTGAAAAATAAGCAAATGAAGATCAAATCCTTGACAAAGAGCAATGTGAGAACTTTATTTCTAAAACATAAGGTGTAAGTGTGCTTCATGATGTGTGTAAGCGTTAGCGACTGAAAATAAATGAGAGACACGCAAAGTATTGGTGTTTGAAAGGAAACACAGTGAAAGTATAGATTTTGCAAAGACCTACAGAGAAAAAGAAGAAACTGTACTAAACTTTGTTATAGATATGGGGGTAGAAAGACTGGAAGGTGTGACAGAATTTAAGTATCTGAGAGCTATTTTGGGCAAATTTGGTGATGCTGAAGGAGAGATAGCAATATGGGGTAGAAGAGTCATTGGGTCCCTTGATAAAACAATGAAGGGCAATGGAGTAACTATGGAAGTGAAGAAAGGATTCAGGAACAGTGCAGTCCTCCCAACCCTGACCTATGTTGCTAAAACATGGACATGGGATGAGTCACAGAGGTCAAGAATCCAAGCTGTAGAAACGAGTTACTGGATGCTTATGGTATGACTAGATGGAAAGAAGAAAATAATGAAGGGGTGTATGAGAGACTTGTTACATTAGAGAATGCAAAGGGGATGTATTTTGGAGTGGTAGATTGGGTGAAACTTAATAGTTTGAGCATTTGGACAGAATAAGAGATGGAGAATTTACAGAAAGAGTGTATAACACTTCAATTAAAGGGGTTGAAGTGAGAGGAAGATCACTTGCGACTTATGGAAACAGAGTGGAAGAGCACTGAGGGGAGAAAAATGGGGTCATATGCATGAAACAGTGTAATTGAAGGAAAGGGACAGGGATAAGTGGGGACTCTTTTGCTTTGGCCACCTTCTTAGTGGAAGTTCCCAGAGGGAACAAGCATCAGAGATATGGATAGATATGTACAAGAAATTTAAACCTGCCAAAGGATAACATTTGACGTATGGGAGCCTTGAACCACTTTCCTGTGAGGGAACCATGAACTATGGGCTTATGCTGAAAAAGACAAGTGCCACCTCAAGGAAAGCACATCATGTCTTCAAAGCAAAATTTTTCACAAACTACTATCTATTTCATTGGTGCAAATACTGTGTATTGCAAATAAATTTCATGGCATACAATAGTAATTCAAATCCACCTGAGCACAAATGCTTCTTGTAAGCTTAGTTTCTGACAAGCTCGCAATCATATCTGAGGCAACTTTTCTCTTCCACTCGGCATCAATGATGGGTGGTGTTCTTCCAGGCATGGCGGCAACTAACTGCTTCATTTTCTCCCACAAAGTACGAAGAACTGATGAGGATGTGGTCACTGACACTTCAACTTGATAGGCAGCATTTACCATCTATGGAGAACAGAGAAAATACTATAATACACGGTATGTAACAC
Organism: Panulirus ornatus; assembly: GCF_036320965.1. Lineage (NCBI taxonomy): Eukaryota > Metazoa > Arthropoda > Malacostraca > Decapoda > Palinuridae > Panulirus > Panulirus ornatus. The sequence goes on along the minus strand of NC_092272.1, from coordinate 322,723 downwards.
TGTACCAAGTAAATAATGTTCTTGAAATGTATTTGCTATGTAATTACTTCTGTTTTCTATTTGAAAATGAAGAAAAAACAGAAAGGATTTTTCACTCACCATACATTATAAGCAAGTACAAAAATTACACAACAGAAGTTAACTATCTATGATCATCAACCTATCAAATTCATTTTCAGAAATACAAATCTCAATATGAATTGTTGGTAGATCAAAAATATAAAGACAATTTCATTGATATCCTGAAGAAACATTACACCTACTGCAAGGCTGAAAAATCTGATAAGTTCCCTGCCTAATATCGTATGTGACAAAACATATTGTGAACACAGCTGCGAGGACTACTTGAGAAAGTTATTATCAAAAAGAGAAAAGCATGCTGGTAATGTTCCTTAATTTGGAATAAAAAAGCCTAAGGAAAAAAGGTGCCTATCTATCTATATCTCTGACACCTGAACCCTTCAGGAACTCCCTCAAGGGGTTGGCCACAGCAACAGTCTCTATGACTAGTGAACTCTAGTACCACTTTTTAGCCTCTAGTGCCTCGTCCTTAACAAGGCAGATGGCAACTTAAGGGCAGTGTCTTCAGAGGCTTCTACCTAATATTCCTACCTACTACTTCTACCTAAAGTTCCTAACATTAGAAACAGGTGTAAGGATTCAAAATGTAGCCATCAGGTCAATTATTCTTTTATGTAAATTCCAAAAGTTCTTGTGCTAAGGCATCAAGATGAGCATTCCAAGGGGTTGTCTAACATGCTTAAAGGCCATATTCTTAAAAGTATGGACTTCATGATGTAATTCATATAAACTACTGGCAAACTGTTTATGTAAAAAAAAGTCATATCATCTATAAAATGCAAACTGCATACAGCAATACTTCCTAAGGATTCCATATAATCAAAGCATTGAGCTATTATGAAATAATAACATCTATGTATCTGTGTGTGTATATATATATGTATATGTTGAGAGGTATAGGTATGTATATTTGTGTGTGTGGACATGTATGTATATACATGTGTATGTGGGTGGGCTGGGCCATTCTTTCACCTGTTTCTTTGCGCTACCTCGCTAACGTGGGAGACAGCGACAAAGCAAAACAAATAAAATAAATATGTATCTATCTATATCCCTGATGCCTGCTCCTATGGGAACTGTCTCAAAGGGGTGGCCACAATTGTCTCCACAACTAAAGAACTCCCATGCCATTTCTTATCCTTTTGTGCCTCATCCATAGCACGACACTGGTAGAGGGCAAGTCTAGCGCAGTGTTTGCAGAGGCTCCTATCTAATGTTCCTAATAACTATTTCTATCTAATGCTCCTACCTAATGTTCCTTACTAATAATTGTGCCAAAATGTTCCTACCAAATACCATCTACTGCTCCTACCATTTCATCAAAAAGCAAGGCTAATGTAAAGTACTCACCACAGGTAAATCTAGTTACGAAGAATGGGCTGGGCGAGTTAAATGTTGTCAAGTGTTACATATGACAGGGAGATTTTGTATGTTTGTAGAGAGAATGGTAGTAGTCCACATGTTAGTGAGGTGGAAAGAAAAGACAGCTACCTGGGTCAGAGGAAGGCAACTTGATAACCACAGAAGTGCTGGCTCACTAAGCAGATGTCACTAACCCTCCTGATACCCAGGTGGGTAGCACTGGTCATTAGCTGCCTACCAACTACTGCCTTAATGACTTTCTGTAATAAAAATCACGTAACTTTCTTCATCAAGCAGATTCACTTTTTACCTGTTTTAGGGCATCTCCAATATGGGGATTTTCACCACAAGCTCGACAATCCTTTTCTAGACTCTCCAGACATCGTTGTAATGTCCCCAAATAGGATTCTCGCATAACATCTACACGATCAACTAACTGACGACCAACTTCGCTATTGAGGGTTCCTATAACGAGCTCCTGTATCTCTCCTGTGCACTGCCGAACCTCTCTTCCACATACCACCTCACTTGATGGTAAGGTCTCAACATCTGTTAATTGTAGAAAAAAGATCATGATAATTCCTACAATAAGGGTAACTGATTCATTTGTATCCAACATGAATTCTGAGTCAATTATGTCATCTAAACCTCAAACAACCACACACATCTTACGAGATACAATTTCTATGCCACTGTTTTGAATCGTGCCACAGGTAAACTTAAACACTATCATAAAAAAAAAGGTAAATAAGGATTTACATTTTCACTTTTTCTCCTCCATGCATATACTTTTCATCTTTATATAAACAAAATGTATTCCTGGAGATAGGGGAGAAAGAAAGCTTTCTACATATTCCCAGTGCATCACAGAAGGCAACTAAATGGGGTGGGAGCAGGGGCTGGCAATCCTCTCCTCCAGTTTTTTACTTTTTCAAAAGAAGGAACAGTGAAGGCGGCCAAATGACAATTTTTTTCCTCTCAGGTTCAGTCCTCTGTTCTTAATGATACCTCATTAAAATGGGAAATGGGGAATATGTATGAAAAAAGGGTCTCCTCACCAATTTTTAGACAGTGCCAAATAATGCTTTCATAAAATCAAGCACTACACAACAAAGCAAAACAAATGGTTAATAATGGATTTGTATTTCTGTGGTGGCAAAGTTTTCTCATAACTGTGGGTCATGCGGAACCTTATATACTCATCATGTGTTTGGTGCTCTCATTTCTCTTCACTTAGTTTAATTTATGTAGTTATTTTTTGCCTATCAACTTTCTCTGCATGTACGACTCTCTGGTACATTATTTTTTCTCCAACAAACACTTTTTCATGATTAATTTTTCCCTGATTTCTTTATCCTATTTTTTCTTCATCATCTATCTATTAATCAATTAAATAATCTTTTTCTTTTTTTGAAGGGGGTGGAATCAGTAGCAACAATCCATAATTACAAATATACTTCACAAAAGTATGTTTTTACAGCTGCTATCAATCTTCACTATACCTTTAAATTCATAAGCTGCAGCTTTATCTAGCAGGTCATCCTTCATTTTTGCAACTGTGTCAATTATCAAGTTACGGATTTCATCCTGTTTACTTGATGCAATTGCCATTAGACTTTCATAAAGCTCTGCCTCTTTTTCCCGAGCATAACTTATTCTTCTTGGTGTGATCTGGATTTCCCGGGCCATGTCAAACGCATACAGGATGAATTTTCTCATGCATCGAATGTGACCCTGAAAGAAAGATTATAATAATAATTTCTATTTGTCAGGAAAAGAACAGAAGCAAAAACAGTGTCTTGTAAAAAACAAAAATGGTTAGAATGAGTGTAAAACTCAATAAGAATCAACATATTAGGCATACCAAAGGCGTAGGGGAAAATGTTATTATAAAGGTGGAGAAAATAACACAAAGGAAGGTAAGCATAGAGTAGAAGAATTTCATAAAATGGGTGATAAAGTGCACTGGATTGGTTTGTGGGAGGTCCTGAAAATCTATGGTTTAGAAATGAAGTTCCCCAACCAATCAGAATAGATCTACACAAATCAGTAAAGTAGGAGTGAAAGTGGATGATACATTAAGTAAAAGATATGAGAAATGCATGAGAGTTAGACATCTTGGTTTTTCAGTGTATATATATATGGAACGGGAAAAGAGAGATGAAAGCAAGAATAGGAAGAGAAGATACAAAGATTGGGCTGGACAGAAGGACCTAATAATTGGTGAATACCTTACCTGAGGAAGTTTCAGCAATGGTAGCGGAGACTGAAGAGACAGCACAGGTGATAAATGACTTTTACATAGTGTATACAAGTAGGTTGAAATGCCAAAAAAAAATAAAAATAAGGAAATGGTTTTGGAAAGGAAGGAGTGTGAAGTTGCAGACCTTGCAATGCCATACACAGTAAATGTCTCATGTGGAAGTGCAAGATTAGATTGAATGTTGAACTACTGTTAGAAGTTAGAAAATCAGAATCATTAGGACAGGTACTGAGTAAACTCTGTACACAGGAAGGAGAAACAAAAGAGAAGCTTATCCAAGAAGTAGGTGCCTGGCTCCTTGAAGAGATTTATAAAACAAAAAATACACACTCGATCTCTAAAAAACGAGTGAAGGACAGCATAGTTCTATCAACCCGAACCTATGGGTGTGAATATTGTGAAAAGAATGGAGCTGATAGGTTTTTGATTCATGCTGCTAAAATCAACTATTTGAGGAATGCTGACGGTGTTATCAGTTCAATGAGTTAAGATATAAACCTTAAAAATGGTTTCCTCACATTGGATAAGATACGAAATATGATGGAGGGAAGCAGAAGCGAAGTAGTATGGGGAAGACAGCCATCATCCTGGGAGTGAAAAAAATGGGAATGAAAGTGGATGATGACCAAATAAGCAGCAACTTGGATGGGGCATATTAGGGAGATGAATTTGAATAAGCCAACCAGGAGGCTTTTCTGCCATGACCAATACTGTAGAAGGGAGATTCCAGGGAGAACAAAGCATAAGACAAACAAATATCAGAGGAAAAAAAAACTAAACAACCAGATGATTCCTAATTTATATCACGTTTCATGAGATGCTACAAATTCCATTAAGTCCTGCATATTAATTTCAACTTCTGGTGATAAACTAGATATAAGGCAATTCTCTATTCAGAGGAAAATGAAGAAACTTTAGTTACACTTTGCCCATTCACTTGGTTAGACATTCTGACATACCTGATTGAGGAGGGTAGATGCATGGATGAGATGGGCTTGCAAGATCAGTCTCACATATGGAACAACATTACCAAAAGAATCAAGGCTGTCTACAAGTTCACTGTCCACGCGGTAGCACTGTTCTAATAACCGCCATCGGAATTTTTTTGGCGATGGTGTCCTGGTTAAGAAGCCTTCACAAAAAAAGAAAAAATATAAATCAGCATATAACTAAATTATACCAATAAACACACACACACACACACACACTTCAATGGGGTAGCGACAGGAAAAGACAAAAAAGGCAACGTCCTTTCACACTCAGTCTCTAGCTATCATGTGTAATGCACCAATACCATGGCTCCCTATCCACATCCAGGATCCACAGACCTTTCCATGGTTTACCCAGATGTTTCATATGGCATGATCCAGTCCAGTGACAGCACATCAACCCCAGTATACCACATCGTTCCAATTCACTCTACTCCAAGCACACCTTTCACCCTCCTGCATGTTTAGGCCCTTATCACTCAAAATCTTTTTCACTACATCCTTCCAACTCCAATTTGGCCACTGTTTCCCGCGACAGGGCCAGAAACAGACGAAGAAAGGCTGCATTGGCTCATGTCCATTCTCTGTCTGTAATGTCCAATTCAATGAACCCACAGCCCCCTATCCACATCCAGGCCCCCACACACTTTTCCATGGTTTACCTAGCCATTCCACATGCCCCATTTCAGTCCACTAACAGTACAGAGACCCCTTTATGCATCAGTCCAATTCACTCTATCCCATGCAAGCCCTTCACCCTCCTGCATGTTCAAGCCCCAGTCAATCAAAAAAATGTTCACTCCATCCTTCAATATAAACAGACAGAAAAAGACCATACATGAATCTGAACAGTAGCAACAAAACACTGATATCAAATTTTATTTACCCATTCAAATCTTCAGGAACATAACCATGAAAACCTTGTCATACATGCCAGGCATGGCAAAACAATGAGGAAATAATGCAAACAGTGTGATTCTCTTTTAAAGACTTATAGCACAATCCAAATGGAGCAAGAAAACCACACAAAATCACAGTAAGCATATAATCATGTGGTACATGCATATGGCTATATCTTGCACAGGTGTCTACACACAGCACCTACCAAGGTCGTCACACAGCGTGCGGAAGAGCTGGACTGGCACTTGAGGACGAGACTGTGAAGTTGTGGGTATGACGGGTGCTGGATGGTTCAAGTGGTCCTGTCGAACTGGCGAGGGTAATACTCGTAATTTGCATAGAATATCATGCTGCTCTGACTCTGGCAGGTCATCACTGAAGGTCTCTGGGAGGTGAGGCACACGGATGAATAAGACTGATAAGTCAGGATTCAGTTTCCGAAGCTCTCGCAGTTCCGTTACTTCCTGAAATAGATGTACGAAATATAAACTTCGGGTTTAAAATCGGTCAGGTATCATTCCCTTTACAAAAGGAATCTAACACTACATGAACTGGTCAACTCACACTAAGGACGAAGGAGCGCCGGTCCTGACCAAAAGAATGGCCTTTTGACGTAATACATTTACACTGGGAACGTACTAGACTGATCCTCACATTTACCCAATCACCAGTTCTCTCCTGTGCACTGAAACTTAACCATTAGAATCATCAGCATAACTGACAGCCTTCACAACCACCACCATGTTGTATAATCAACCATCAAAACTATCTCTAAGCTAATGATTCAATGACCTAAAATCCAACTGATCGTTGAGTGTCTAATGTAGTGACATTTGTGATGGCTGAATGAGACATTCAACCATCAGAAATGTCACTACATTAGACACTCAACCGTCAGTGCTGTCAACAAACTCCACATCTAACCCCTTGGACAATCATCGACATGAACACTAAAACTTCTGGTCACCATCCTTGACACATGACTAGTCTCCAACACTGAACACCATCCTTGACACACGACTAGTCTCCAACACTGAACACCATCCATGACACACGACTAGTCTCCAACACTGAACACCATCCTTGACACACGACTAGTCTCCAACACTGAACACCATCCATGACACACGACTAGTCTCCAACACTGAACACCATCCTTGACACACGACTAGTCTCCAACACTGAACACCATCCTTGACACACTACCAGTCTCCAACACTGAACACCATCCTTGACACACGACTAGTCTCCAACACTGAACACCATCCTTGACACACGACTAGTCTCCAACACTGAACACCATCCTTGACACACGACTAGTCTCCAACACTGAACACCATCCATGACACACGACCAGTCTCCAACACTGAACTGCCATGACTACTAGTATAAACTCTGAACCACTAAATACACAAGCGCTTACCAAACTGCAATACACAGCGATCAGCTCTTTACCTCCAGCATGAACAGAGCCTGAACACACCAGTTCCCTCACAAGCAGGGCCCTGGCCATGAAAACTTAAGTCTGAACTCCCTCAGCAACAGTACCTTACCAGACATCATCCCAAACCCTAATCACAAAGATAATCATCACAACACCACCACCACACTAAAATATCCAATCACACCCTAACCACAGGGCCACCACCAGCGTTAACAAAGGGATAAAAAATCTGGCTCAAGAAGGAAACGATAATCCGGAGAACCATGGCTTCCCCTTACATCCAGGTTATGGCTTCGAATGTTTTTTTGTTTCTCTTTCGAAGAGAGCTAGGTTGACGGGGCCACCGCGCCTATCTTCCACCTATATGATACTCCACCTCGGGTCTTCCTGCTGCTACAATGTGGTTGCGAATTCTAGAATGCATTTACGTGCGGTAACTTCATATTCTTTAATCTCACTCCTCACCTCCACCCGACTATCAATGTAACATTCCCCCCTTTCCCCTTCCTCCTCACCCCTGATTATTAATGTAACATCCCCTTCCCCTTCCGACGACCAGTGTAATAACAGAGGCGATTCTTACAACATCTGTCTTCATCGAAACAGACTTAAGTGCAATCTTCTAATCATTCAACACTTGAATTTTGCGTTCTGACGGACAGACAAACTTAGCCAGAAGTTAAGGCCTCAAGATCTGATGGCTTCATCAGCGTCACAGATGCAAATGTCAAGTTCCTCTGCAAAAATTATTGGGTGTAGTTCTTGAGTGCGTCCGAACACAGACTGACAAACACACACACACACATAATACCTCCTCATCCACACCATGGTGGTGGCGGGACACACAAAAAAAACTGCCAACATAATTTTCTTAAAGTGACTCCCACATCTGTCGACATCCCTAGTGTATGAAAATAGCAATGACGAAAAGTAATGTAATAAAAAACTAATACATAATGCGGAGCCTGACGCGAACGCACTAGTCACCACACCTTGAAGGTAAAAGCGTCGATTGACATCAAAAGAAGAGAGAAGAAACACTTAGAGAGAGAGAGAGTGAGGGAGAGAAGTGAGAGCAGACCAATAAACCTCCCTCAAGGTTAGGTCAAGCCACTCTCCCCCTGGATAATAATGATGCCATGACATCACATCTGGCATTAGCTAGGGTGTGTGTGTGTGTGTGTGTGTGTGTGTGTGTGTGTGTGTAGGGTGTGTGTGTGTAATCATACACAGGAGGAAAGACAAGGTACATATATATACACGGTCAGGAAACGAGGCAACACGAGTGTAAAACTCTTTACTCAAAGTAACATACAAATTGCAATCACACACACACACACACACACACACACACACACACATACACACACATGCACCAAAGTCGGTCGTGGTTCCTTTGTGCAATATCGGGATTTTTCTTCTCAAATGTTAAGAAAGCTAAGCTAGGTTAGGTAAGGTCTTCATTGGCTAGGTTAAATCAGATCTTTTTAAGTTACGGAGATCCCGATGGCGCTTATATATATATATATATATATATATATATATATATATATATATATATATATATATATATATATACATATATATATATATATATACATATATATATACACCCACTGATGCCGTATAAAATGCCAGGATCACAACATGAACGAAAAAGAGCGTTAAATAAAGAAATATAATATACGAAGCTATAACTCAGGGATAGGTGACTGTACGGTACGCTCTCTCCAGTGACTGAAAAAAATAGTCTAGACTGGTGGTAACTTTACGTGGAAAATCCACAAGTTTTGTAGAATCAACATCTCTCTTACACTTTAGTGACCTTTAGTGACTGGCACACGGGAAATTCACTTGCGTTCGATCTTGGGATTATATTTTTCCAAGATTATTGCAACTTAGCCGTTTAGTTCAGCAACCTTTGATGTGTGTGTGTGTGTATATATATATATATATATATATATATATATATATATATATATATATATATATATATGTTCACCAAATGGCGTCCTAGCTTCGTCTCTTCGATGCATATCAACTGACTGTTATATTTCTCTCCTGCGTCTCCCCTAATGTGATTATTACACGAAAGTGCACTTGGGAACTTATCGTGTTTCATTTTCCCCGTGGACTCATAGGATTATATATATATATATATATATATATATATATATATATATATATATATATATATATATATATATAATGTGTGTGTGTTTGTGTATGGTCTTCCAGTTGAGCCCGTAGCGCCGCCTCTCGCAGACCCATCAACACAGCTGAGGTCACGTTTCAGTCTGCTACATTACAGCTGCACACTACCCATATGCTAGGTTTCTTCAGAGGCCACAATGTTACCCGATACAGCCCTACTGTCCTGGCTGAAGGTAGGCTCTGGCCCACACCGCTACCTGATCCGACCCTGTCTGTACTCTCCACACTACTGTATCGCCCCCACACACACACACACACCCACAATATCCTACAAGCACGCCGGGCGACCCGCACAAGACTTCTGGGGGCCTAGCTTGTGTGTGATCTTTGAGTCGAGGGGCCAAGAGAGAGAGGGGGAGCAAGAATCGTGCCTAGAGCGCTACAGCAGGGGAGGAAACGGAGACTTTAACGGACGATAAGAGCAGGTAAAGGTATCTTAAGACAGATGTAAGAGGGCAATAAAAAATAAATGGATAAAGGGTAGGAGAGCTAATAACAAAAGGATATAAGAATGTAAAAAAAAAAAAAGAAAAAATAATAAAGTAAAAATGAGGAAAGATGAGACAGGATGGGGGTTTGGTTAGGCCTAAATGCGGAGGAGGAGAAGGAGGGAGGAGGCATGGTCGAGAGTTACAGACTAGAGGTGAATGAAGGACACGGTGAGAATAAGACCCATAACCACTGGGTACGAACTTAGGAGGAAAAAAAAAAAGTAGAATAGGAACTGAAGCTACAGTGGCGCCACACACACAGAAGCCAGGAGGGAAGGCAAGGAAGAGAGGGGGGAGGTGGTGGTGGTGTTGCAGGAGGCAGTGGAACCCAGACGAGATGGGCTCACACAGGGCCGTGCGTGGAATGGTGGTCTGCAGGCTGGCTGCCTGCCTGGCTGGCCCTGGAACAGGTTACCTCACTAGGTGGGTTCACCAGATCTCCACCTGCCCTTAATGCAAGCCTCATTACCACTGCATCAAAGTCTTACCACGCCAATCGCACCACGCCTTACTAGACCCTCCGAGCTACGCATGCCACAAGCGTCTGGAGATGTGTGGCCCAAGTGTCCAGTAATACGGTGCTTAAGCTTCAGAAATATATCACAATGATCTGTATCATAAACCTGATTCGCCAATGATCCACTGCCTACGACCAACACAGACGTACGGGACGATACATGTATTATATTTCACATATGGTTCCCACACAATCAATATGATGTAGTTAATTAACTCTTTATGTTCCACTACTATCAAAACCCTTCCATGGACGAGTCAATGAGTCTATTTCAAACCGACTTTTACTAGTGCCAACATGTTCATGAGCAGATATATTTCAGACTATATCAACTCGTTTTCCAATATATATATATATATATATATATATATATATATATATATATATATATATATATATATATATATATATATATATATATTACATGACAGCTAGAGACTGAGTGTGAACGAATGGGGCCTTTGGTGTCTTTTCCTAGCGCTACCTCGCACACATGAGGGGGGAGGGGGTTGTTATTTCATGTGTGGCGAGGTGGCGATGGGAACAAATAAAGGCAGACAGTATGAATCATGTACATGTGTATATATGTATATGTCTGTGTGTGTATATATATGTGTACATTGAGATGTATAGGTATGTATATTTGCGTGTGTGGACGTGTATGTATATACAAGTGTATGTGGGCGGGTTGGGCCATTCTTTCGTCTGTTTCCTTGCGCTACCTCGCTAACGCGGGAGACAGCGACAAAGCAAAATAAATACATATATATATATATACATATATATATATATATATATATATATATATATATATATATATATATATATATATATATATATATATATTCTTTCTTTTACACTATTCGCCATTTCCCGCGTTAGCGAGGTAGCGTTAAGAACAGAGGACTGGGCCTTTTTTGGAATATATATATATATATTGGTATGAAAACCGATAAAGACCGTATGCAACACTAAATTACTTAGTAAACAAATACAGTAGAACTGACAGTGTTATACATACCTTAAAGATTGCATTCGGACGCGTTGCTTTCCACATCAACAAGTACAAAGACGTGGTGACTGGTGTCAGAATGTTTCAATACGAGTTCTAATAACGAATAAAAGATGTGAGGAGGAGGAGGAACACTGTGGCAGCAGTAGAAGCCTTAGCCTCACACCCAACCAACGGGGTGTTTCAGCAACCTGTGGTGGGAGGCGAAACACACACACCCACTCCTCCTCTCCCACCCGTCATGATGTCCGGTCATTCAATCAAAATTACCACCATATGGGCTGAACCACTGATCTGTACAGTTGTGTGGCGCGACTGGCCAACATTCATCACGTTTTTACCTTAGATGGACAAGAGATGTCAAAGGACAGTTCAAGTCTGACCTGACCCATACCCAAAGGCAGAGCACAATGACTTTAAAAATATAAATAACTGTTGAACTTGGGTCTTGTCCAACCCAATGCTCGTAACTTTGTACCCAAGAAACAAAACTATTAGAATTCTGGCGTGTACTTTCTCATGAGATAAATAACAACCCTGAATTATGTCGAACTGGAAAATCATAATGTACGTAGGTGAACGTATTCAAGAATAAATGAGTCTCATCAACCTATAAGGCAAATATAATCTTAATTCTGCGTCTGATTAATAAGAGTCGCTTTGTATCGAATTCATAAATATATTAGAATAATCATCGCATTAAATTATTCCTGATATAGGTATGTTTTTCGCTCGTCTTTCTTTTTTTTCTTACGACATAAAGTCATGTTTCAACCATGGTTTTCGCTCGTCTTTCCTTTTTTTCTTACGACATAAGTCATGTTTCAACCCCAGTACGCAGGTTCCGGGGTTGTACATACAGCCTCGTTTGGAGGCCAGTGGCTTCCTCGCCTGGACATGGAGAGTCCACTGGCCTTCTCAATTCATCAATTCCAATCAAACCTCTCTATACCCTCACACTTCCCCTTACCGTACCACTCCTTGTACCACGAGACCCAACCACGTTCGGCGTTTTCATTCACGTCTCCTACCAACTTACCCCTTACATATGCCTGGATATGGTACTCATCTTTCTAAAATTACAGAAAGAGAGGCTTAACGTAAAAGCGGCCAATTCCATGCCACAATAGACAAACAATAGATGGTTAAGTGATCAGCATCAAAACTAGGTTTGCTTCTCACCAAACAACTCGCATCACCCTAGATAACACAGCAACGGCCCACCACCCGAGGTCAAGATGACCCATACCTGCTCGTGTAGACATACTGACGTGGACAAGAAAATTCAAGAAGTGTCCCCCAACAAATATGTCACAAAAACAGAGAAGAGAGAGAGAAAAAAAAAGGCTACCTTGAGAGGACGCAACCCTGCCAAGCAGTCAACAGTATCATAGAAAACGTTAAAACATTCAGAAGAAATAAATAATAAAGCCATCTTATACAAATCAGGAAATACACCACGTCAAACCAGAAAAAGCAACAGCAACCACAATGCATGATAGACTGCTAATTGGGATAAAAAATATATAAATAAATGGTATAGGTTAACTATATTATCTGATGCATAAATGATATAACACTGACAGTAGCTTCGAGAATGAAGACGAATACTTGATAACAATTTAGTAACATATGAGGTACAGTAGCAGAGTCAACTTAATCTTTTTCTTCTTGCTAACTTGTGGGTTATGGACCACTGGAAGTAATCGCATGCTAAAATTTCGAGACATGAGGAAAGGACAGTAATAGGCTTCGAACATTGGGCAATATCCTAGCACAACTAGGATTCGAACCCTGTACAATGTCCAAGCACAACTAGGATTCGAACCCTGTACAATGTTCTAGTCCTACTAGGCTTCGAACTCTGTGCAGTATCCTAGCACAACTAGGCTTCGAACCCTGTTCAATGTCCAAGCACAACTAGGATTCGAACCCTGTACAATGTTCTAGCACCACTAGGCACAATGTCCTAGCACAACTAAGCTTCGAACCCCGTATAATGTCCTAGCATAACTAGGTTTTGGACCCTGTACAATGTCCTAGCACAACTAGGCTTCGAACCCTGTACAATGTCCTAGTCCTACTAGGCTTCGACCTCTGTGCAATATCCTAGCACAACTAGGATTCGAACCCTGTACAATGTTCTAGCACCACTAGGCACAATGTCCTAGCACAACTAGGCTTCGAACCCCGTATAATGTCCTAGCAAAACTAGGCTTCGAACCCTGTTCAATGTCCAAGCACAACTAGGATTCGAACCCTGTACAATGTTCTAGCACCACTAGGCACAATGTCCTAGCACAACTAAGCTTCGAACCCTGTACAATGTCCTAGTCCTACTAGGCTTCGACCTCTGTGCAATATCCTAGCACAACTAGGATTCGAACCCTGTACAATGTCCTAGCACAACTAGGCTTCGAACCCTGTACAATGTCCTAGTCCTACTAGGCTTCGACCTCTGTGCAATATCCTAGCACAACTAGGCTTCGAACCCTGTATAATGTCCTAGCACAACTAGGCTTCGAACCCTGTACAATGTCCTAGCACAACTAGGCTTCGAACCCTGTATAATGTCCTAGCACAACTAGGCTTCGAACCCTGTACAATGTCCTAGCACAACTAGGCTTCGAACCCTGTATAATGTCCTAGCACAACTAGGCTTCGAACCCTGTTCAATGTCCAAGCACAACTAGGATTCGAACCCTGTACAATGTTCTAGCACCACTAGGCACATTGTCCTATCACAACTAGGCTTCGAACCCTGTACAATGTTCTAGCACCACTAGGCTCCGAACCCTGTACAATGTCCTAGCACTTCTAAGCTTCGAACCCTGCACAACTAGGCTTCGAACCCTGTACACTGTCCTAGCATTTCTAGAAGTAAATATATATTGAGCTCTGTTCTATATGTGATGCTTTCTATAAAGGCCAAATTTACATAACGTAACGATGGCTCTTCTCACTTCAAGTGACACTGGCTTTGTTTATACGTCATGACAGTTGCTATATCTACAGTCAGTGAGGCTGGCTTTGTTCACACTCAGGGATATTGGCTTTGTTTACGTAAACGTGAGTTGCTATGTGTACATCCAGTGTGGCTATGTTTACACCCACGGATGCTGGTTTTGTTTACGCCGTGACAGCTGATGCTGGCTTTGTTTACACCCAAGGATTTTGCCTTTTGTTTACACGTGACAGTTACTATATACATCCTGTAAGGCTGGCTCTGTTTAAATCAGAGGAAGATGGCGAATACATCCTGTAAGGCTGGCTCTGTTTAAATCAGAGGAAGATGGCGAACAATGTCTTTGTTTACCTCTGGGCGCCTAGCTGGCTGCCTAGCTGGCCGGGTGTGTGCTTAGCCCTGCCGTACCAGATGACTCACCGCTGTACCAATACAGATGAATCATGGCGGGGCGTGATAAACAGGGAAGAGATACAGCTGGTTCAACGTCACTCCGGCAACACCTGCTGACTGGCTAGTAGAAGACCTCCGCATGTGTCCCACCTGCATTATACACACACACACACACCTGACTCAGCACACCTGACTCAACGTGCGTTCCGTCCGTCGAAATAAACCCCTGACTCAACACCTTAAGTTGATCATAACGAGCTTAAAAAAACTACCATCTAACATCCTCCGCGTCTGTAGACTACACAGCTACACAGGGAAGTACCCTAATACCCTCCGGACTTTGAGGTGATGGCTGTGCCTACCTCACGCTCTCCATGTCAGGAATTCTGGTTATGAGAACACGGTCACAGGTGAAGCTACCAATAACCTGGGCTTCATATTTCTTCCTTGCTCCCTGGCTTCTTTAACCTCTCCATTTATTTCTTCTTTTTTTTTTTTTTTAATTTCATTGATTTACATTCTTGTTCTATTCACAGCGGACGCTCTGCAAACACTTCTTCTAATCTGGGAGTGCTGAGCCTTCGTCAGTTACATACGTGTGTCACGATGGCCAATGGTCGACTTCTCTTCAAGGTGTGTGTGCAAGGGTTATTAAGTTCTAGGTCACGTCTTCTCATACGGGGTATAACTTACAGTTAAAGCACTACGCATACGGACACATAACATCTGGCTCTGACATACACACACTCCCAGCAAGTCCTGACATTCACAGTCTCGAACCCCCCACACCCTGACCTGAACATCTTCGCCACCACCAGTCTGCCACGCCACAGAACTCAACAGAATGTACAAACTAATAAATAAATAAATATATAAATGATAATTTCAAAGGCTTGAGAGACAGCAGTACGTCAAGGCACTGTAACTCACATACGCTAAGTTATTCCCTACTTACTGTTAATGCCTTTTAACCCCCAAGCAAAACTGTCCATCACATTCTTCATTCCTGTACAGACAGGACTCGCCTGCATAACCCACTCCCCCTAAACCCATCAACCACACACGCTTCCCGGGTAATCCTACACCACGTCTTCCTCTGTGCTTCTCACCGCCAAATCTATTCCCTTCCTCCTCATCCTCCTCCTCCTCCTTCTGCTGTGATAACCAGCACCGTCACTCGTAAAGGACACGTCCCTTGACGACAACACGAACAAAGACTCGGGGAAGGAGGAGGAGGAGAAAGGGCGGCCTTCGCTGTCGTCTCCACCCACACGACGAGCGACAGCTTACCAAAGACGACGACCACGACTGTCAGTCACTGCAGCCAGAGATGCCACGACACTTCGACCCAACCGAAGAGAGAGAAAGAGAGAGACGAACAAGCGTCCAAAATGCGCACGGCCTGCGCACCGGAGTTTGGCTGGTGGAGGGTTAGGTTAGGCTATGTCCAGTTACAGATCTCGCTTGGCGAGGCGTCATGGCGTGTCACTTTACTTCACAGATGACACACACACACATTTCCCTCGACGCGGGCCCGGAAGGACCATGGCGATCACACGGGTAAACAAGCTCAGCGATCAGCACAGCCGGGGAACGTGATCAATTCGATCATTACGGTAGACAAGAGCGGCAGCGGGCGGTCACACACACAGCCTATGATTCACCAGTGTTTCGAGCACACAGCTCTGAGCGAACCCAACTATTTACCTTCCCCTTACGATTGGTCGATCCTAGGGTACCTGGCGTAACACACACACACACACACACACACACACTGAGGTCCCCACATGTGCAGAACACCCTACCCTTCCGTACTGTATATAAACATCATTACATTTAATCATTTAATCAACCACAATCGCACTGGGCCTTTACAAACTTTCGTACACATACAACAACAGCCCCAGCAAAATTAAGAGACTTGGTTCATCTTAATTATGTATTTGTGTGAGGACTGTCTGATTTCCATACTTTGTATACACTCCTGTTTATCAAACCCCGTATTTTGTCTATACATACAGGCTCTGGATGCAACTAATTCAATAAAGACTTCATTATTATTGTTATTATTATTATTATTATTATTATTATTATTATCATTATTATTATTATTATTATTATTATTATTATTATTATTATTATCATTATTATTATCATTATTATTATTATCATTATTATCATTGGACAAGAAAAAGTCAAACAAAATACCTACCCAAGAAAAATACAAAAACCTCACACACACACACACACACACACACTCACACACACACACAACACACACACACACACACACACACACACACACACACACACACACACACACACACACAGGTGGCATACCTCGTGAGCCTCCAAGCTGATCCTCCTGTAATGGTGACACGAGCCGTGAATTGCAAGATTTCCTCAGCGAGTACAAAGGCGCCATCATTACAGCTGACGGCGCTATGCCATCCACCAGCTACAAAAAATAATGAACTTTTTCCTTCCTCCCGAAAGTGGATTCAGCCAACTTTTCTTCAGTCTTTGACGAGACAAATTATTCGTCCTCAAGAATATTAGTTAAACTCTCACGTGTATATATATATATATATATATATATATATATATATATATATATATATATATATATATATATTATCCCTGGGGATAGGGGAGAAAGAATCCTTCCCACGTATTCCCTGCGTGTCGTAGAAGGCGACTAAAAGGGGAGGGAGCGGGGGGCTGGAAATCCTCCCCTCTCGTCTTTTTTTAATTTTCCAAAAGAAGGAACAGAGAAGGGGGCCAGGTGAGGATATTCCCTCAAAGGCCCAGTCCTCTGTTCTTAACGCTACCTCGCTAACGCGGGAAATGGCAAATAGTATGGAAAAAAAATGAGAGTTGGGGTGAGAGACTATCAGTAAATTTTAGGGAGAATAAAAAGATGTTCTGGAAGGAGGTAAATAGGGTGCGTAAGACAAGGGAGCAAATGGGAACTTCAGTGAAGGGCGTAAATGGGGAGGTGATAACAAGTAGTGGTGATGTGAGAAGGAGATGGAATGAGTATTTTGAAGGTTTGTTGAATGTGTCTGATGACAGAGTGGCAGATATAGGGTGTTTTGGTCGAGGTGGTGTGCAAAGTGAGAGGGTTAGGGAAAATGATTTGGTAAACAGAGAAGAGGTAGTAAAAGCTTTGCGGAAGATGAAAGCCGGCAAGACAGCAGGTTTGGATGGTATTGCAGTGGAATTTATTAAAAAAGGGGGTGACTGTATTGTTGACTGGTTGGTAAGGTTATTTAATGTATGTATGACTCATGGTGAGGTGCCTGAGGATTGGCGGAATGCCTGCATAGTGCCATTGTACAAAGGCAAAGGGGATAAGAGTGAGTGCTCAAATTACAGAGGTATAAGTCTGTTGAGTATTCCTGGTAAATTATATGGGAGGGTATTGATTGAGAGGGTGAAGGCATGTACAGAGCATCAGATTGGGGAAGAGCAGTGCGGTTTCAGAAGTGGTAGAGGATGTGTGGATCAGGTGTTTGCTTTGAAGAATGTATGTGAGAAATACTTAGAAAAGCAAATGGATTTGTATGTAGCATTTATGGATCTGGAGAAGGCATATGATAGAGTTGATAGAGATGCTCTGTGGAAGGTATTAAGAATATATGGTGTGGGAGGCAAGTTGTTAGAAGCAGTGAAAAGTTTTTATCGAGGATGTAAGGCATGTGTACGTGTAGGAAGAGAGGAAAGTGATTGGTTCTCAGTGAATGTAGGTTTGCGGCAGGGGTGTGTGATGTCTCCATGGTTGTTTAATTTGTTTATGGATGGGGTTGTTAGGGAGGTAAATGCAAGAGTCCTGGAAAGAGGGGCAAGTATGAAGTCTGTTGGGGATGAGAGAGCTTGGGAAGTGAGTCAGTTGTTGTTCGCTGATGATACAGCGCTGGTGGCTGATTCATGTGAGAAACTGCAGAAGCTGGTGACTGAGTTTGGTAAAGTGTGTGGAAGAAGAAAGTTAAGAGTAAATGTGAATAAGAGCAAGGTTATTAGGTACAGTAGGGTTGAGGGTCAAGTCAATTGGGAGGTGAGTTTGAATGGAGAAAAACTGGAGGAAGTGAAGTGTTTTAGATATCTGGGAGTGGATCTGTCAGCGGATGGAACCAAGGAAGCGGAAGTGGATCATAGGGTGGGGGAGGGGGCGAAAATTTTGGGAGCCTTGAAAAATGTGTGGAAGGCGAGAACATTATCTCGGAAAGCAAAAATGGGTATGTTTGAAGGAATAGTGGTTCCAACAATGTTGTATGGTTGCGAGGCGTGGGCTATGGATAGAGTTGTGCGCAGGAGGATGGATGTGCTGGAAATGAGATGTTTGAGGACAATGTGTGGTGTGAGGTGGTTTGATCGAGTAAGTAACGTAAGGGTAAGAGAGATGTGTGGAAATAAAAAGAGCGTGGTTGAGAGAGCAGAAGAGGGTGTTTTGAAATGGTTTGGGCACATGGAGAGAATGAGTGAGGAAAGATTGACCAAGAGGATATATGTGTCGGAGGTGGAGGGAACGAGGAGAAGAGGGAGACCAAATTGGAGGTGGAAAGATGGAGTGAAAAAGATTTTGTGTGATCGGGGCCTGAACATGCAGGAGGGTGAAAGGAGGGCAAGGAATAGAGTGAATTGGAGCGATGTGGTATACAGGGGTTGACGTGCTGTCAGTGGATTGAATCAAGGCATGTGAAGCGTCTGGGGTAAACCATGGAAAGCTGTGTAGGTATGTATATTTGCGTGTGTGGACGTGTGTATGTACATGTGTAGGGGGGGGGGGTTAGGCCATTTCTTTCGTCTGTTTCCTTGCGCTACCTCGCAGACGCGGGAGACAGCGACAGAGTATAAAAAAAAAATAAAAAAAACATTTTCTATCTTTATACGGTCGCCATTTCCCGCAGGAGCGAGGTAGCGTTAAAAACAGAGGTCTGAGCCTTAGACAACACAAATGATGATGATTCTCTAACGTAAAATTGTGATTCAGTGAAGGTTTTTATCACGAACGATTCAATCAACCTTCGAATACTAGATCACTCCATAATGCAGCTGTAGGGCAAGGGAATGCCCGTTCAAGAAACAACGGCACAAACCTAGACCTATAGATATGCCAATGTAGAAATACATCTCGACTTGAGGAATTCACGGTACAGACAGACAGATGTCCGTGAACATGTAAGACACTCAAGTTCCCCTTGGGGTGTACACCAGTGAATACACATTAGAGACGTGGTCCCTATGTACACGGTTAAGTGACGGGGGCAACACAAGGGTAAGCCTCTCTCTCTCTCTCTCTCTCTCTCTCTCTCTCTCTCTCTCTCTCTCTCTCTCTCTCTCTCTCCCTCCTCGTAATATACAGTATAGAAGGACGTACTCAGCTGACGCATTCCCCTAAGGCATCCCTCCACACCTGTGTAACCCACCCACCCCAGCTGGTAACGAGTAACAGGTGTGTGGTTGGATTTCATTCGACTGTCGGTGACGAATTGGTCATAAATCCACACTAAGGATTTTTGTATACGAAGAAAGACGTTAAATTCAACGTAAAATAATAAAATACAGATGAAACATGCTTAAGACCCTGCC
>NC_092272.1:270000-300000 GCF_036320965.1 Panulirus ornatus | reverse complement strand
GCCCATTAATCTCATGTTTGGAGGCCCATTAATCTCATGTTTGAAGGCCCATTAATCTCATGTTTGGAGGCCCATTAATCTCATGTTTGAAGGCCCATTAATCTCATGTTTGGAGGCCCATTAATCTCATGTTTGGAGGCCCATTAATCTCATGTTTGGAGGCCCATTAATCTCATGTTTGAAGGCCCATTAATCTCATGTTTGGAGGCCCATTAATCTCATGTTTGGAGGCCCATTAATCTCATGTTTGGAGGCCCATTAATCTCATGTTTGGAGGCCCATTAATCTCATGTTTGGAGGCCCATGAATCTCATGTTTGGAGGCCCATTAATCTCATGTTTTCCCTCTTTTTGTCCTATCTCTTCCTTGCCTCTCTCTCCCCAACAACTAATTACCCTCCCCTAAAACCCCCCGCCCACAAGGTCAAGGAGAGAGAGGTGTTCGTAAACGTCCAGCGACCTGCAACCAACTGGTCGGAGCGTCAAAGGGCGTCCCCGGACGAGACAGCCAAAACAAGCCTCCCGAAACTCCAGGTACAGACAGACAGAGACTCGACCACGTCCGCGACCCTGACCAAATGAGAGGGAAGGGAAGGAAGAGGAGGAGGAGGAGGAGGAGGAGGAGGAGGAGGAGGAGGAGGAGGAGGAGGAGGAAGAAGAAGAAGAAGAAGAGGCGGAGGAGGAGGAGGAGGAGGAGGAGCGGATATAGGATCATCATCACCCGTCCACCACCACTCTCTCTCTCTGTCTCTCTCTCTGTCTCTCTCTCTCTCTCTCTCTCTCTCTCTCTCTCTCCCAAACTGTCGCACTATACGTCCTGGCGTGCAACGCTACACGTGCACCAACACACACACACACACACATATCCCCACCCTCCTCCTGTATTACGCACAGACCCACGCGCACTACGGCGCTACGGGAACTTCAGCTTCTGAAGACCCCCTCAAGAGAGACACGAGATAAACAGATAAACGTGTCGTGGAAAGCAAGACGAAACTGAGATGTCAGTCAAAACCATCAATTGACAGACTTGCCCCCGCACGTCATCTGTCTGTTTAGTTTCACTCCGAAGGCCCACAAGGGGGGGAGAGTGCTCAATATGTACACAGTGCTAGGGGTAAAAAATATATCTTTTTTACCCGCGTAAGGTGGCCCGTTGGGGTGTACATAGTGCCATACCGAAGGACCTGGCTAGTCTTGGTGATGAAGCGGGATTCAAAACGGGATACAAGGCTTAGGGATGGGCCCATAGTGGGGATAATATGCCGGATGCTGGAGTAAGAGCTGGTCCCACCGTCAAGGGGGAGTGATGTCTGGGGTCAACCTTGAGCCTTGTTACCACCCCCAACATGGGGCAGTGACAAGGTCAACCTTGAGCCTTGTTACCACTCCAACATGGGGCAGTAACAAGGTCAACCTTGAGCCTTGTTACCACCCCCAACATGGGGCAGTAACAAGGTCAACCTTGAGCCTTGTTACCACAACATGGGGCAGTAACAAGGTCAACCTTGAGCCTTGTTACCACCCCAACATGGGGCAGTTACAAGGTCAACCTTGAGCCTTGTTACCACACCCAACATGGGGCAGTAACAAGGTCAACCTTGAGCCTTGTTACCACACCCAACATGGGGCAGTAACAAGGTCAACCTTGAGCCTTGTTACCATCCCCAACATGGGGCAGTGACAAGGTCAACCTTGAGCCTTGTTACCACCCCAACATGGGGCAGTAACAAGGTCAACCTTGAGCCTTGTTACCATCCCCAACATGGGGCAGTGACAAGGTCAACCTTGAGCCTTATCACCCCAACATGGGGCAGTAACAAGGTCAACCTTGAACCTTGTTACCCAACATGGGGCAGTAACAAGGTCAACCTTGAGCCTTGCTACCACAACATGGGGCAGTGACAAGGTCAACCTTGAGCCTTGTTACCACCCCAACATGGGGCAGTGACAAGGTCAACCTTGAGCCTTATCACCCCAACATGGGGCAGTGACAAGGTCAACCTTGAGCCTTGTTACCACCCCAACATGGGGCAATAACAAGGTCAACCGTGAGCCTTGTTACCCAACATGGGGCAGTCACTAGGTCAACCTTGAGCCTTGTTACCCAACATGGGGCAGTAACAAGGTCAACCTTGAGCCTTACAACCTCAGCTGTATCTCCACCCTAAAGCTACACACACTCCCTCGATAACCAACAACTCCCACTTCCTTCTTCACACGCTTATCAGCCAAGGTCATCCACGCCACCCCCAAACCTTAACCACCATCTCCACCCCAACCATCAACCTCGCGTTCTATCCTACACACCCGGGATACACCAGCCACACTAACCCCAGCCTACCACACACACCCTGCCATGCACTTCAGCCATTACACCCAAACCTCAATTACCCCGTTACCATACAGGCGACTAAAAGGGAAGGGAGCTGAGAGGGGGGCTGGAAATCCTCCCCTCTTGTTTTCTAGTTTTCCTTATGAAGGAACACAGAACGGGGCCAAGTGAGGATATTCCCTCAAAAGCTCAGTCCTCTGTTCTTAACGCTACCTCGCTCATGCGAGAAATGGCGAATAGTATGAACGAGAGAAAAAAATATAGATAGATATATAGATATAAATAGATAGACAGATAGATAGATAGATAGATAGATACACAGACAAACAGAGATATATAGATAGAGACAGAGACAGATAGATAGACATAAATAGATATAGATAGAAAGATAGATAGATAGATAGATAGATAGATAGATAAGACTTATAAACTCAGGGAGGGAGGATGATTTGAGCGTATGATTGAATGAAGGGGGAGGGGGGAGGGGGGGAAGCGTCTGTGAGATGGCTAAGATCCCTGGACGAAGATGAGCCAGTCTGAGGATATGGTGTGTGTGGCGGGTCCCGACAACGTCGTATGGGACGTGCGCGCGCGTCTTGGGGTCTTCCAGAGCCATAGAGGGGGAGAGGACGGAGGTGTGTGTGTGTGTGTGTGTGTGTGTGGACAGTGATCATTAAGTGCGTGGTGTGTGTGTGTGTGTGTGTGTGTGTGAGTGTGTGTGTGGACAGTGATCATTAAGTGCGTGGTATGAGTGTGTGTGTGAGTGTGTGTGAGTGTGAGTGTGTGTGTGTGTGTGTGTGTGTGTGGACAGTGATCATTAAGTGCGTGGTGTGTGTGTGTGTGTGTGTGTGTGTGTGTGTGTGTGTGTGTGTGTGTGTGTGTGTGGACAGTGATCATTAAGTGCGTGGTGTGTGTGTGTGTGTGTGTGTGTGTGTGTGTGTGTGTGTGTGTGTGTGTGTGTGTGTGTGTGTGTGTGTGCTGGATACACGAAATGCCTGAGGTCAGACGGTACGACAGTACAAGAAAACGGTGGGGTAGTTAGTGCAGTATGATCTGAGAGAGAGAGAGAGAGAGAGAGAGAGAGAGAGAGAGAGAGAGAGAGAGAGAGAGAGAGAGAGAGAGAGAGAGAAGTCGACCCCTCATTGCTCTGCCTTCGGGAATACTTCCACACACACACACACACACACACACCCTGGACATTCTCTCTCTCTCTCTCTCTCTCTCTCTCTCTCTCTCTCTCTCTCTCTCTCTCTCTCCTGTACCTTGGCAACCCTGATAGCTACAGTCTACGCCACTGTACAATAGGCTTACCACGGAAGGACGCACTTGCGTGGCTTCCCCGACGCACTTAAAGACCTCAGAACAAACACACACTCATTTGATGTGACTGAAGATCACTGTCCACACACACACACACACACACACACTCTTGCCACGCACTTATTGATCACTGTCCACACACACACATACACTCCTGCCACGCACTTATTGATCACTGTCCACACACACACACACACACACTCTTGCCACACACTTAATGATCACTGTCCACATACACACACACACACACACACACTCATGCCACGCACTTATTGATCACTGTCCACACACACACACACACACTCATGCCACGCACTTATTGATCACTGTCCACACACACACACACACACACTCATGCCACGCACTTATTGATCACTGTCCACACACACACACACACACACACACTCTTGCCACGCACTTAATGATCACTGTCCACACACACACATACACTCATGCCACGCACTTATTGATCACTGTCCACACACACACACACACACACTCATGCCACGCACTTATTGATCACTGTCCACACACACACACACACACACTCATGCCACGCACTTATTGATCACTGTCCACACACACACACACATACACTCATGCCACGCACTTAATGATCACCGTCCACACACACACACACACTCATGCCACGCACTTATTGATCACTGTCC
The DNA here is from genome assembly GCF_036320965.1 of Panulirus ornatus. Taxonomy (NCBI): domain Eukaryota; kingdom Metazoa; phylum Arthropoda; class Malacostraca; order Decapoda; family Palinuridae; genus Panulirus; species Panulirus ornatus. The sequence goes on along the minus strand of NC_092272.1, from coordinate 295,675 downwards.
ACACACACTCACACACACTCATGCCACGCACTTATTGATCACTGTCCACACACACACATACACTCATACCACGCACTTAATGATCACTGTCCACACACACACACACACTCATGCCACGCACTTATTGATCACTGTCCACACACACACACACACACTCATGCCACGCACTTATTGATCACTGTCCACACACAGACACACACACTCATGCCACGCACTTATTGATCACTGTCCACACACACACACACACTCATGCCACGCACTTAATGATCACTGTCCACACACACACTCATGCCACGCACTTTAAAAGCCTACATCCACACACACACTTCAATAATACACACAGATCCACTCACTCGTAACTTTCGTGCAGAAAGTCATCAATTACAACGGGAAACAAATACGCTACTCACAACAGAAGTTACTTTCTCACGAACACTTACAACGAGAATCTATGACAAGGGAGCGCTCACCGCGTAGCGCTCACCGCAAGAAAGTAAAAAAAACCATATACAGAGTCAGGAAGAACCACACGTGTGTGGCCCATGTGCCGTCATGTGTTATATGCGAAAACGCGTGGGAATCATGCGCTGTCATGTGATACATGCGAAATGAAGAGATTGTATGTACTGAGGACTGAAAGCCAGCACAGCTCACGTGCTGGTGGAGGGCACAACGAGAGAGAGAGAGAAGAAAAAAAGACAGCCACTTGGGTCTAGGGAGTGACACTCGACGGCCACTGAAGTCCTGGCACACACACACACACACACACACACATGCGTCGTCTCCCGATAACCCCCTGTTTAAGGGGGTAGTGTCTCCGGGGTTGGCGGCTTCCTACCATGTACAGAGGGAGGTACAGAGATGCGCTGACTGCAAGGTGCCAGCGAGCGAGGGAGGGAGGTCTGGTCTGGACGTAACACTCACCACGTACCTGATGCAGAAGGCGTCCTTTAGAAGAGCAAGATGAAAAGGATAGCAAAGATAAATGAGATATAGAGATAGATAGATAAAGATAAAAGGATAGCAAAGATAAATGAGATATAGAGATAGATAGATGGAGATAAAAGGATAGCAAAGATAAATGAGATATAGAGATAGATAGATGGAGATCAAAGGATGGTAAAGATAAATGAGATATAGAGATAGATAGATAAAGATAAAAGGATAGCAAAGATAAATGAGATATAGAAATAGATAAAGATAAAAGGATAGCAAAGATAAATGAGATATAGAAATAGATAAAGATAAAAGGATAGCAAAGATAAATGAGATATAGAGATAGATAGATGGAGATAAAAGGATAGCAAAGATATATAAGATATAGAGATAGATAGATAAAGATAAAAGGATAGCAAAGATAAATGAGATATAGAGATAGATAGATAAAGATAAAAGGATAGCAAAGATAAATGAGATATAGAGATAGATAGATAAAGATAAAAGGATAGCAAAGATAAATGAGATATAGAGATAGATAGATAAAGATAAAAGGATAGCAAAGATAAATGAGATATAGAGATAGATAGATGGAGATAAAAGGATAGCAAAGATAAATGAGATATAGAGATAGATAGATGGAGATCAAAGGATGGTAAAGATAAATGAGATATAGAGATAGATAGATGGAGATAAAAGGATAGCAAAGATAAATGAGATATAGAGACAGATAGATGGAGATAAAAGGATAGCAAAGATAAATGAGATATAGAGATAGATAGATGGAGATCAAAGGATGGTAAAGATAAATGAGATATAGAGATAGATAGATGGAGATAAAAGGATGGTAAAGATAAATGAGATATAGAGATAGATAGATAAAGATAAAAGGATAGCAAAGATAAATGAGATATAGAGATAGATAGATAAAGATAAAAGGATAGCAAAGATAAATGAGATATAGAGATAGATAGATAAAGATAAAAGGATAGCAAAGATAAATGATATAGAGATAGATAGATGGAGATAAAAGGATAGCAAAGATAAATGAGATATAGAGATAGATAGATGGAGATCAAAGGATGGTAAAGATAAATGAGATATAGAGATAGATAGATGGAGATAAAAGGATAGCAAAGATAAATGAGATATAGAGATAGATAGATGGAGATAAAAGGATAGCAAAGATATATAAGATATAGAGACAGATAGATGGAGATAAAAGGATGGTAAAGATAAGAGATATAGAGATAGATAGATGAAGATAAAAGGATGGAAAAGATAAAAGAGATATAGAGATAGATAGATGAAGATAAAAGGATGGAAAAGATAAAAGAGATATAGAGATGAAGATAAAAGGATGGAAAAGATAAAAGAGATATAGAGATAGATAGATGAAGATAAAAGACTGGAAAAGATAAATGAGATATAGAGATAGATAGATGAAGATAAAAGACTGGAAAAGATACATGAGATATAGAGATAGATAGATGAAGATAAAAGATTGGAAAAGATACATGAGATATAGAGATAGATACATGAAGATAAAATAAAAGAATGGTAAAAAGATATATTGACAGACAGATGGTTATAATATAAAAGGATTGCAAAGATAAAAGATATATACAGATTGACGGATGGATATAAAATAAAATGACAGCAAGGAAAAAATATATTACATATATTTATATATATATATATATATATATATATATATATATATATATATATATATATATATATATATATATATATATATATATATATAGATAGATAGATAGATATATATAGATAGATAGATAGATAGATAGATACAGACTGATAGATAGATAGATAGATAGAGATAGGATACGTAGATAGATAGATAGATAGATGGGCAAATAGGCAAGGAGAGAGAGAGAGAGAGAGAGAGAGAGAGAGAGAGAGAGAGAGAGAGAGAGAGAGAGAGAGAGAGAGAGAGCTACCGGACCCTGCCCAGCAGTTAAGATAACTATAAGCTTGTGGCACTGAGCCAAACACGGTCTGATCGCGTTAAGTTTGACAGCTCAGCGAGGGAAAACTGGATCACACAAGAGGCGGACACAACACAACGACAACCAACAACAACAACAACAACAAGTAAACGTGTACAACACACACACACACACACACACACAGAAATCGCAACTTCGTACTTTGGGGCCAACAAAAAACGGGTGTGTCGAAGTTGAACCTCTCTCTCTCTCTCTCTCTCTCTCTCTCTCTCTCTCTCTCTCTCTCTCTCTCTCTCTCTCTCTCCTTACCTAGGCAACAGTCTTCACACCAACGGATCTGATAACCAACTTAAGGGCGAAAATCCCCCGCCTGGACGACCAACTTCAAGCCTTAAAAAGATACGGGAAGACGCACCACCCGGGTAGCGTACGGTACCTATGTACTTGTGGAATGAGGTCCCAGTCTCCCCATCACCACGTCACTATCTCCCCATCACCACGACACAGTCTCCCCATCACCACGTCACTGTCTCACCATCACCACGTCACAGTCTCCCCATCACCACGTCACTGTCTCACCATCACCACGTCACTATCTCACCATCACCACGTCACTGCCTCACCATCACCCTGTCACTGCCTCACCATCACCACGTCACTGTCTCACCATCACCACGTCACTATCTCACCATCACCACGTCACTATCTCACCATCACCACGTCGCTGTCTCACCATCACCACGTCGCTGTCTCACCATCACCACGTCACTATCTCACCATCACCACGTCACTATCTCACCATCACCACGTCACTATCTCACCATCACCACGTCACTATCTCACCATCACCACGTCACTATCTCACCATCACCACGTCACTATCTCACCATCACCACGTCACTATCTCACCATCACCACGTCGCTGTCTCACCATCACCACGTCACTGCCTCACCATCACCCTGTCACTGCCTCACCATCACCACGACACAGTCTCCCCATCACCACGTCACTGTCTCACCATCACCACGTCACTATCTCACCATCACCACGTCACTGTCTCACCATCACCACGTCACTATCTCACCATCACCACGTCACTATCTCACCATCACCACGTCACTATCTCACCATCACCACGTCACTATCTCACCATCACCACGTCACTATCTCACCATCACCACGTCACTATCTCACCATCACCACGTCACTATCTCACCATCACCACGTCACTATCTCACCATCACCACGTCACTATCTCACCATCACCACGTCACTATCTCACCATCACCACGTCACTATCTCACCATCACCACGTCACTATCTCACCATCACCACGTCACTATCTCACCATCACCACGTCACTATCTCACCATCACCACGTCACTATCTCACCATCACCACGTCACTATCTCACCATCACCACGTCACTATCTCACCATCACCACGTCACTATCTCACCATCACCACGTCACTATCTCACCATCACCACGTCACTATCTCAGTAGATATTTCCTTAGACAAATGATCTATGAAAGATGCGCAGCCAGGATTCCTACTGGCTAACGACCATACAGTATCTAACAGCCAATTAGGATATACCTAACGACCACAGAGCAATTAGGTTGTTGAACCTAACATACATCTAAAAGAACGCGATTTGAGAAGTACGTTCTTCAAGGCCTGATATGTGGGTTGCGTATCTGATCAACGACCATACAGTATCTAACAGCCAATTACGATATACCTAACGACCACAGAGCAATTAGGTTGTTGAACCTAACATACATCTAAAAGAACGCGATTTGAGAAGTACGTTCTTCAAGGCCTGATATGTGGGTTGCGTATCTGATCACCTTATCTCTGACGCCCTCGTCTCTATGGCAATCAAAAGCTATCTGGGCTATACCTGTAATTGGCTCCCATCAACCAGGTGATATCTCGTATCTCTGGCTGTCTACTGTCGATTACCTTGTACCATCTATCGCTTGAACGGTTCCCTCAGGATGGAGGCATTTCAAGGATCAAAATTCAATCCGCTTCGTCCACAAACCTACAAAGTTCCAGGATTCTATCTGGGGAGAGAGAGAGAGAGAGAGAGAGAGAGAGAGAGAGAGAGAGAGAGAGAGAGAGAGAGAGAGAGAGAGAGAGAGAGAGTTTCGTAACACCTGGTCCAACGGAAAACGACACTAACTGGTTCGCATCAGACTCTGTCGATCACTTGGGTTTCTGTGGCACACAGTCCCCCAGCAGACACACTCAACCCCGCTAACATTAATCAATGTACACCTTGCAACTGCTCCATCAACGCACGACCACCATCTATGGCATCAATGTACGGCGTACATCTGTAGCATCAACGTACGACGTACATCTGTAGCATCAATGTACGACGTACATCTGTAGCATCAATGTACGACGTACATCTGTAGCATCAATGTACGACGTACATCTGTAGCATCAATGTACGACGTACACCTGTAGCATCAATGTACGACGTACATCTGTAGCATCAATGTACGACGTACATCTGTAGCATCAATGTACGGCGTACACCTGTAGCATCAATGTATGACGTACATCTGTTGCATCAACGTGGAACCTACACGTGCAGCATCAATGACTGAATCTACACCTGTTGCATCACTGACCGTACCTACAACCGTTGCATAAATGCCTGACGTACAGACACGGTAATCAACGCCGGATCAAGCATCAAACAATTGATGTCCGACCTTACATCAACTTCAACGACAAGTAACACTTCGTCTTCACTCGAATGTTAAGTGTTGCTGTTCCTTGTGTACCGAAGTAACACCGGTGTGTTGTGTGTTCCCAACACTCTTGCTCTCCAGTGTAGCAACACACACAAAAAAAAATAATAACATCCGGCCCGAGAGCATGACCGGGTTTGTTTACGTTATGATCGATCAGCTGACTTCAAAACAGCTGAGCGATCAGCTGGCAGCCGGTCTGGCCGGGCCATGAACAAGGGGAGGATGGTGGGTTGGGTCGGGCGGGAGGTAATCTCATCTTCGTTTCTGGTTGAGCGCATCTCAGACCCAGTGTTGATCCCCATGTTCTCAAGCGCTTCCTCCTCCTCCTCCTGTTGTGTTTACTACAGCTGTTCCTGCAGCTACGTGCTGTTGTAGTGTTTACTACAGCTGTTCCTGCAGCTACGTGCTGTTGTAGTGTTTACTACAGCTGTTCCTGCAGCTACGTGCCCTTGTAGTGTTTACTACAGCTGTTCCTGCAGCTACGTGCTGTTATAGTTTACTACAGCTGCTCCTGCAGCTACGTGCTGTTGTAGTGTTTACTACAGCTGTCCCTGCAGCTACGTGCTGTTGTAGTGTTTACTACAGCTGTCCCTGCAGCTACGTGCTGTTGTAGTGTTTACTACAGCTGTTCTTGCAGATACGTGCTGTTGTAGTGTTTACTACAGCTGTTCCTGCAGCTACGTGCTGTTGTAGTGTTTACTACAGCTGTCCCTGCAGCTACGTGCTGTTGTAGTGTTTACTACAGCTGTTCTTGCAGATACGTGCTGTTGTAGTGTTTACTACAGCTGTTCCTGCAGCTACGTCCTGTTGTAGTGTTTACTACAGCTGTCCCTGCAGCTACGTGCTGTTGTAGTGTTTACTACAGCTGCTCCTGCAGCTACGTGCTGTTGTAGTGTTTACTACTGCTGCTACGTGCTGTTGTAGTTTACTACAGCTGCTCCTGCTGCTACGTGCTGTTGTAGTGTTTACTACAGCTGTTCCTGCAGCTACGTGCTGTTGTAGTGTTTACTACAGCTGCTCCTGCTGCTACGTACTGTTGTAGTGTTTACTACAGCTGTCCCTGCAGCTACGTGCTGTTGTAGTGTTTACTACAGCTGTTCCTGCTGCTACGTGCTGTTGTAGTGTTTACTACAGCTGCTCCTGCAGCTACGTGCTGTTGTAGTGTTTACTACAGCTGTCCCTGCAGCTACGTGCTGTTGTAGTGTTTACTACAGCTGCTCCTGCAGCTACGTGCTGTTGTAGTGTTTACTACAGCTGCTCCTGCTGCTACGTGCTGTTGTAGTGTTTACTACAGCTGTTCCTGCAGCTACGTGCTGTTGTAGTGTTTACTACAGCTGTTCCTGCAGCTACGTGCTGTTGTAGTGTTTACTACAGCTGTTCCTGCAGCTACGTGCTGTTGTAGTCTTTACTACAGCTGTTCCTGCAGCTACGTGCTGTTGTAGTGTTTACTACAGCTGTCCCTGCAGCTACGTGCTGTTGTAGTGTTTACTACAGCTGCTCCTGCAGCTACGTGCTGTTGTAGTGTTTACTACAGCTGTTCCTGCAGCTACGTGCTGTTATAGTTTTTACTACAGCTGTTCCTGCAGCTACGTCAGCACCACGCGCTGCTGCTCTCGTTACGTTACTACAGCGTCCAGAGGCAACTGCTGTTGCCGTTACGACAGTACCACGCGCAGTTGCTACGTCGGTGCACGTGCTACCGTGGCGGCCCAACACACCACACCCATCACCACGGGCGCAGCTGTCGTCGCCTCGAGTCCAACCCACGTCAACAATGAGGGTCACCAAACCTGACCATAGTCGCTAACGATCCCGGGCCAATCAAGTCGTTAAGGTGACTGTACGACAACATCAGTCCTGAAACCCAGAGCCACCCAATCAGCAAGCAGTGGTCCTCCTCGTTATCTCAGCTGTCACATTTTTCGTTAAAGTCTCCCCTCACTGATCTCCCACGCCCCATTCTCTACCAAAACCACGGCCTCCTCTACCCTTCCCCATACTGATTACACTCCCGTGCTCTCCCACGTAGTCACTAACACCCCCCCACAAAGAGGGAAGACCCCGGTAATACCGGTAGCGTTTATGTAAATTTGTATACCAGTTCTAAGGGCGTCGGTCAAAGGTCAAGGACTTCGAAATGCCCTTGATCGAGGTCATCCACCCTCTCGTCCTGCCCTGCCCTCATGTGTGACCTAGACGAACCCAATCTTCTCGCACACAAGGTGACAAACCGACATTGTCGTCCACCCTGACACATGAAATGGTTGACGACACGACACGACACGCACAATGGGGGGGAGGGGGGCCCTTCCTCCTCCCCTCGGCGTGGCCGAAGGAGGTCTGACAAGGGACAGGTACAGGCGGGCTGGGGTCTTAAGGTCATCCTTGTGGTCAAATGAGGATATTCAATATCCATCTGTTGTTGTTGCTGTTGTTGTTGTTGTTGTTGTTGTTGTTGTTGTTACCTGGCGAAGACGGTGGGTGCAGTGAACTTGTTGTTGTTGTTGTTGTTGTTGTTGTTGTTGTTGTTACCTGGCGAAGACGGTGGGTGCAGTGAACTTGTTGCTGTTGTTGTTGTTGTTGTTGTTGTTGTTGTTGTTGTTGTTACCTGGCGAAGACGGTGGGTGCAGTGGACTTGTTGTTGTTGTTGTTGTTGTTGTTACCTGGCGAAGACGGTGGGTGCAGGGAGCTATGCAGTGGAAAGTCTCCCCCTTTTTCTTTTTCTTTTCTTATCAACGGCGACAGCGGTGGGATGGCAGGATGCAAAACAAAGACACAAAGTTCTGTTTTTTTGTCCCCTTCTCATGGCTGGAGCACAAGGAGTGTGTGTGTGTGTGAGTGTGTGTGTGTGTGTGTGTGTGTGTGCGGATACACCTGACGGGTCGCCTGAAAGGCTTAGAAAATCGGTTGGAAGAAGAAAGCGGGAGAGAGAGAGAGAGAGAGAGAGAGAGAGAGAGAGAGAGAGAGAGAGAGAGAGAGAGAGAGAGAGAGAGAGAGAGGAGAGTACCAACGGGTGTGAGTGCGAGCCAATATCTCGTGTGCCTCAAAACCTTCACCATCGGGGGAGTCACACTGAGCGAGAGAATCGTCAGGTGATCATGGACTCCAGCGGGCGCGCCTTTCCACTGGCGACCAAGAAGGTCACACAGCTGACCCCAAAACCCCCTCCCCCGCTCGCCATTAAGTTCTACCCTCACACGGGTCAGCGGCATTCACTTGACCTCATCCGGTCATGGGAAGTGAGTGAAGGGAGCCACAAACTCGACGGGAGAAGTGAACGCACATATCACACGGCAAGTGTGTAGACGACAACCCCAGTCACAGCACGCACCACACACACACACAAACATACACACACACACACACACAGAGAGAGAGAGAGAGAGAGAGAGAGAGAGAGAGAGAGAGAGAGAGAGAGGCGAATGGATTAATGCGCTGGCCAACCTCACATCAAAACACGAGGAGATGCCGATGTGACACCAGAAAGGTCATCATCACTGTATATAAAGTTCATGTGGCGATAGCGGCGACTTGTGAGAGAGAGAGAGAGAGAGAGAGAGAGAGAGAGAGAGAGAGAGAGAGAGAGAGAGAGAGAGAGAGGCGGATGGGTTAATGCGCTGGCCAACCTCACATCAAAACACGAGGAGATGCCGATGTGACACCAGAAAGGTCATCATCACTGTATATAAAGTTCATGTGGCGATAGCGGCGACTTGTGAGTGAGAGAGAGAGAGAGAGAGAGAGAGAGAGAGAGAGAGAGAGAGAGAGAGAGAGAGAGAGAGAGAGAGAGAGAGAGACGCTGGAGACATTAAACGGATATTCATACCCTTTATAAAATACGTGGGTGAAGCTTATCATACTAACTGTGGCGACAAGATGCGTCACCACAGAGGAAGGCCCTTCACCCGACACAACAAACACACACACACACACACATAGACACAGACACACGTAGACACACGCACACATACACACACATAGACACACACACAGTTCTGGATAACCTTAGCTTATCGACTCAAACCGGAAACGACACTTTAAAAATGTCATACGTCTATCTTAGTCTAAATTATTTGTGTGTGTGTGTGTGTGTGTGTGTGTGTGTGTGTTTGTGTGTGGGGGGGAGGGGGTAGGGGCGCCTTCAGCGAGGGGAACTCAAGCAAATCGCAATTTCATTCATGGATTCAGCCTAGGACAGGATACCTGGTGAAGTTCAATGCCTCCCTATGGCCAGTTTTCTACTTCTCTCTCTATCGAAGACTCGCTCCTCACACCTCCCGTCTCTCCTATGACGGTTCTGTCACTCCACCTCTTGACTCGATGAACGTACGTACCTGTGGTGCTACTGTAACATCCACACTGTCTTGGAAACTCCACATGACCGGAATAGCCAAGAAGTTCTGCCTTTAAGGACGTTTAGATGACGAAACTTCTTCTCTGCTGAGCAGCTGCTCCGTTTAATACAAGGGATTGATTCGTCCATGTATGGAGTACTGATCCCACACCTGGGATGGTTCTAGCCCTCCGTCCTTACTTGACGGAGTTGAGTCGAAAGCTTTGCGCCTTATAAACTGACCCCAGGATAACTTCCAAACTTGACCCCCCACCCCCACCGCCTTGCCCTACGCCGCAATACTGGTTCACTTTCCCTCTTTCTATTGGTATAAAATATTTTGGATTTTGCTCCAGAAAGCTGGCTGCTCGTATGCCTCCACCACTAGCTAGACCGCGCAATACTCACAGCAAGGTGTTACGTAACATAGATTAGCGTGTTTACGTTAGCAATCAAGGGTGGGCCGTTTTGATAACTGTTTCTTTCCCCTGTATCTCGAAGCTTTGGAAACCTCCTCTATCCTCTCCTATCCTTCCCAATAACTACGCCCCGGCATTTGTAAATGACAGGTTTTTTTCGCTTCCTCCAAAAATTCGTAAATAGTTTCCCTTGTCTCTTCTTTTTTTCCCCTTTCACAAACCTATCCATATTCCAATGACGGCGCCCGCGGGGCCTTGATGATATGTGGACCTTTGTCCGTGAGTGGAGAGAGAGAGAGAGAGAGAGAGAGAGAGAGAGAGAGAGAGAGAGAGAGAGAGAGAGAGAGAGAGAGAGAGAATCGCAATCACAGACCTGGGGATGAACGTACGTTTAGGCGACTTCGCCTCTTCAAGAACCACACGGTAAACACGACATTAAACAGCCACACACACGCGCGCGTGCGCGAGTGCCAGCCATGCCCCAACCCACACTTACACACGCAAGTGCTGGAACCCTTCTCACAACCGGTTACTCGAGGGAGAGGATCACTGAGCTCCTTCAAGGCCTAGATGACGAGGGCGACCTTAAGTCACCCTCGACTCGGCAGTTCGTTGGCACTTGAGAGGTGAGGTTAAACATGGATGAGATTGCGGGATCTCATAAGCATGAGGGTGACATGGGGAGTTTGTGGCGTAGGTTGGGGTGATATAGGGAGTTTCAAGGGATGGGGTAGGACGGGGTGATATGGGGAGTTCCAAGGGGTGGGGCAGGACGGGGTGATATGGGGAGCTTGTGGGGTGGAGGGAAGGGGTTGACAGGGGAATTCTGTCGGGTGGGTAGACAGGGGTGATATGGGGGCGTTTGACAGGGGCATTCTGTCGGGTGGGTAGACAGGGGTGATATGGGGGCGTTTCTGGCTGTGGGGAGGGGCTGATGTAGGGATGTGTGGAGTGGGTGGGAAGGGGTGGCATCTAGACTTAGTGGGAAGGGGGTGACACTGTGAGAGGCTAGGAGGTGTGGGAAGGGGGTCAGACGACGGGAAAGAAGTCTGTGGGAAGGGGTGATATACACGGAAGGTCTGTGGGATGGGTGGGAAGGTGAGGGGCACACACGACGCAACATCATACAGGTTGGCGACTCCCGGTGTGGCTCCTGTGGAAGGGCAGGAGTGATGGGCCTAGCATTGTTACAGTGCTACACTGTCTTACTGCATCGCCGTCAGCTGAGGTAGACGGGCTTCAAGGACAAACGCTGCTGACGCTCGTCAGGGTAAGACAAATGTCAGGGTCAAGGTGGACCTCGGGAGGGTCTTAGGGGTCACAGGGCTTTAGGGAGAGGGTCTTACGGTCACAGGGTTTTAGGGAGAGGGTCTTAAGGTCACAGGATTTTAGGGAGAGGGTCTTCAGGTCACAGGGTTTTAGGGAGAGGGTCTTCAGGTCACAGGGTTTTAGGGAGAGGGTCTTAAGGTCACAGGGTTTTAGGGAGAGGGTCTTAAGGTCACAGAATTTTAGGGGGACGTTCTCAAGGCTCGCTGGGTTTCATGGGGAGGGTTTTATGGTCACGGGGTCTTAGGATCAAGGTCATAAACCCCTCAGATGACCCTAGGGTCCGCAGCGCGCCGTACTGCACGAGGAGAAAGGGGCAGAAGAAACGAAGACACAGAGAGGCGGCGTCGACCACAGTAGAGACGTCGGAGGCAGCCTGGGGCTTCCCTGATCTAGATCTCGCGGGTCGAGGTGGTGAGGTGAGGGAGGGAGGGAGGGAGAGAGAAGTGAGTCTCGACACCTCCGCTCAAGTGGTGTAGACCGCTATCTAACCAACTCCAATCACGGTCCCTCCCTCCCTCACTCACTCACTCCCCCCTCCTCGCAAGGGGAAGTGGGGTAATACGTAACGCGAGCAGGTGCACATACGAAGCAGTGACTGGGGACGACCACACCACCCCCAAAACCCTAGTAAACAAAAGTGGAACATTGGATAAGGTGAATGACAATAGAATCATACAACAGATGCAATACATATCTTCTACATCATCACCTGGGTCCTGCAACCCATCATAATGAATAGTCATCATCATCACCATCATTATCACACCTACAGTCGCCCGTACACAAGATCCCCTGTAGATAATACAGTCTGGGACGCTGAGGAGGGAGAACTTGTGGGTGAGTGGGTGTGTATGTGTTTGTGTGTGTGTGTGTCAGTCACCTAGGCTATAGGGGCCTGTCTTCAACCCTGGCAGCCGATTAAAGTTGATGGTGGACAGGAGGAGAGGAGAGGAGGTGTGTGAAGTGTGGGATACGTCACTGGGAATCGTGACTTGTGGACGGGGGACAGACAGGCGGGGTGAAGCAGTGGGACAAGCGTGTATCGGGAAAAGGATTAAGGGAGGACACTGAATCACCCACGGGATAGATAGACAGACAGACAGACAGACAGAGGTCGGCTGGGACAGAATATGGGTCAGTGTGTTGTGGTGAGGAAGGGTTAAGAAGCAGTTCAAGTGAGAGGTCGACTGGTGTTAGGTAAGTCTACACACACACACACACACACACATACACAGCCCACCCAAACAACCAAATTAAAGCAAGATAAATCATAAAAAAGTTCTGCACAAGAACAGAACCCTGAACAAACAAGTCTTTTAAAAGAGTTAAAAACGTGGGGGTGTCCGGGGAGAGAGAGAGAGAGAGAGAGAGAGAGAGAGAGAGAGAGAGAGAGAGAGAGAGAGAGAGAGATCTGCTGCAGAAGAAATGCAACAGACAGATGTACACCTCACACAACAGACATGTACGCCTCACACAACAGACAGATGCACGCCTCACACAACAGACAGATGTACGCCTCACACAACAGACAGATGTACACCTCACACAACAGACAGATGTACGCCTCACACAACAGACAGATGAACACCTCACACAACAGACAGATGTACACCTCACACAACAGACAGATGTACACCTCACACAACAGACAGATGTACGCCTCACACAACAGACAGATGTACGCCTCACACAACAGACAGATGTACGCCTCACACAACAGACAGATGTACGCCTCACACAACAGACAGATGCACGCCTCACACAACAGACAGATGAACACCTCACACAACAGACAGATGTACGCCTCACACAACAGACACATGTACACCTCACACAACAGACAGATGTACACCTCACACAACAGACAGATGTACGCCTCACACAACAGACAGATGTACGCCTCACACAACAGACAGATGTACGCCTCACACAACACACAGATGTAAGCCTCACACAACAGACAGATGAACACCTCACACAACAGACAGATGTACGCCTCACACAACAGACAGATGTACGCCTCACACAACAGACAGATGTACGCCTCACACAACAGACAGATGTACGCCTCACACAACAGACAGATGCACGCCTCACACAACAGACAGATGTACGCCTCACACAACAGACAGATATACGCCTCACACAACAGACAGATGTACGCCTCACACAACTGACAGATGGACATCTGACGCTGGCTCGTCTCTGTACACCGTCACCCGTGGCTGAGAGGCGCCTCAAGGACAAGGGCCGGCCCGATGCTGCCGACGATAGTTAGGGTAAGACAAGGTCAGGGTCAAGCTAGACCTCTGGAGGGTCTTAGGGTTCACAGGGTTTGAAGGCCAGACAAGGTCAGGGGTCACGCTAGCCCTCAGGAGGGTCTATGGGTCCCAGAACTTTAGGGCCTTCGCTACGACGACGCAACATGAGCACTGACGCAGAGCCAAGTGTAACGCCATCTCATTACGTTCTCCGAAGTAAAGATACGACCACGCGTGTCCGTAAATCGGCCTTCGCTGCGACGCAACGTGAGCACTGACGCAGAGGCAAGTGTAACACCATCTCATACGTTCTCCGAAGTAAAGATACGTCCAAGCGTGTCCGTAAATCTGCCTTCGCTACGACGACGCAACATGAGCACTAACACAGAGCCCAGTGTAACGCCATCTCATTACGTTCTCCGAAGTAAAGATACGTCCACGCGTGTCCGTAAATCGGCCTTCGCTGCGACGCAACGTGAGCACTGACGCAGAGGCAAGTGTAACACCATCTCATACGTTCTCCGAAATAAAGATACGACCACGCGTGTCCGTACATTGGCCTTCGCTGCGACGCAACGTGAACACAACACAGAGCCAAGTGTAACGCCATCTCATTACGTTCTCCAAAGTCACGGTGAAACTTCGTTCGACACGCTATCTTAAGTTATCATCTCGCCCGCGTCACATGTGGCCCTTCTCGTCGCCATCGACGCCTGTACACAAACAAGCCCCTCTCGCTCTTCCTACATCACAACCCGATCTTCAAAAGTCTTTAGTAACCCCTCGAACAAGACGGCACGACCCCCTCGAACACGACGGTACGACCCTAGAGTACGACGGTACGACACCCCTTGAGCATGAAGGTACCACAAACCCTTGAACACGACGGTACGATCCCCCTTGAGCACGAAGGTACCACAAACCCTTGAACAAGACGGCACGACCCCCTCGAACACGACGGTACGATCCCTCCTTGAGCACGAAGGTAACACAAACCCTTGAGTACGACGGTACGACCCTAGAGCACGACGGTACGATCCCCCTGAGCACGAAGGTAACACAAACCCTTGAGTACGACCCTAGAGCACGACGGTACGACCCCCCTTGAGCATGAAGGTACCACAAACCCTTGAGTACGACCCTAGAGCACGACGGTACGACCCTCCTTGAGCACGAAGGTAACACAAACCCTTGAGTACGACCCTAGAGCACGACGGTACGACCCCCCTTGAGCATGAAGGTACCACAAACCCTTGAACACGACGGTACGACCCTCCTTGAGCACGAAGGTAACACAAACCCTAGAGCACGACGGTACGATCCCCCTTGAGCACGAAGGTACCACAAACCCTTGAACACGACGGTGCGACCCTAGAGCACGACGGTACGACCCCCTTGAGCACGAAGGTACCACAAACCCTTGAACACGACGGTGCGACCCTAGAGCACGACGGTACGACCCCCATGAGCACGAGGGTACGACCCCCATGAGCACGAGGGTACGACCCTTGAGCACGACGGTATACGACCCTTGACCACGACGGTTATACGACCCTTGACCACGACGGTATACGACCCTTGACCACGACGGTATACGACCCTTGACCACGACGGTATACGACCCTTGACCACGACGGTATACGACCCTTGACCACGACGGTATATACGACCCTTGACCACGACGGTATATACGACCCTTGACCACGACGGTATATACGACCCTTGACCACGACGGTATATACGACCCTTGACCACGACGGTATATACGACCCTTGACCACGACGGTATATACGACCCTTGACCACGACGGTATATACGACCCTTGACCACGACGGTATATACGACCCTTGACCACGACGGTATATACGACCCTTGACCACGACGGTATATACGACCCTTGACCACGACGGTATATACGACCCTTGACCACGACGGTACACGACCCTTGACCACGACGGTATATACGACCCTTGACCACGACGGTATATACGACCCTTGACCACGACGGTATATACGACCCTTGACCACGACGGTATATACGACCCTTGACCACGACGGTATATACGACCCTTGACCACGACGGTATATACGACCCTTGACCACGACGGTATATACGACCCTTGACCACGACGGTATATACGACCCTTGACCACGACGGTATATACGACCCTTGACCACGACGGTATATACGACCCTTGACCACGACGGTACACGACCCTTAACCAGTGTTGTCACTAGAGGCAACGGGTCTCGTGGAAAGCAACAATCATCCAACTCAGGTGCCTGAGAGATTCAGCGAGGCTTTCCATCTTTCTGAGAGAGAGAGAGAGAGAGAGAGAGAGAGAGAGAGAGAGAGAGAGAGAGAGAGAGAGAGAGAGAGAGAGAGAGAAATGCGTTCTACATGGTGGAAAAAAAAAAAAAAAAAAGACCTGAGGTTGTTGTGAAAACTGAGTTGATAAGGAAGGAAGGGCTGTTAAGAGCTGGCGATCTTTGAAGGGCTTCCTTGAAGGGTTTCTGGGAGTGTTGACTGCAAAGTTGAAAAAAAATTAAAAAAAAATCTGGAGAGGGAAAACTTGGGAGGGGGTCTTCAGGACGTGCTAACTGGAGGGATGGGTCTGCAGAGGGAACACTTGGGAGGGTCTTCAGGACGTGCTAACTGGAGGGATGGGTCTGCAGAGGGAACACTTGGGAGGGGGTCTTCAGGACGTGCTAACTGGAGGGATGGGTCTGCAGAGGGAACACTTGGGAGGGTCTTCAGGACGTGCTAACAGGAGGGATGGGTCTGCAGAGGGAACACTTGGGAGGGTCTTCAGGACGTGCTAACTGGAGGGATGGGTCTGCAGAGGGAACACTTGGGAGGGTCTTCAGGACGTGCTAACTGGAGGGATGGGTCTGCAGAGGGAACACTTGGGAGGGTCTTCAGGACGTGCTAACTGGAGGGATGGGTCTGCAGAGGGAACACTTTGGAGGGTCTTCAGGACGTGCTAACTGGAGGGATGGGTCTGCAGAGGGAACACTTTGGAGGGTCTTCAGGACGTGCTAACTGGAGGGATGGGTCTGCAGAGGGAACACTTTGGAGGGTCTTCAGGACGTGCTAACTGGAGGGATGGGTCTTAGGAACTGATGCATGGGGATGGGATCGCCTGAGCGGACGGACCTCCGCTGTGAGACGATCAAATAGCTTAGCAAAAACTTAAAAGATAAACATAACGACCATCAGTTGTTGAAAGCGACGCCACGTATACACAACGCAAACAAAGTCTCCACCACAAAGCAAACAAAGTCTCCACATAGCAAATAAAGTCTCCACCACAGAGCAAATAAAGTCTCCACCACAGAGCAAACAAAATCTCAACTTCAAAGCAAAAATCTCCACCACAGTGCAAACAAAAACTCCACCGCAAAGCAAACAAAGTCTCCACCACAGAGCAAAGTCTCAACTTCAAAGCAAACAAAGTCTCCACCACAAAGCAAACAAAGTCTCCACCACAGAGCAAACAAAGTCTCCACCACAGAGCAAACAAAGTCTCCACCACAGAGCAAACAAAGTCTCCACCACAGAGCAAACCAAGTCTCCACCACAGAGCAAACAAAGTCTCCACCACAAAGCAAACAAAGTCTCCACCACAAAGCAAACAAAGTCTCCACCACAAAGCAAGACTCCACACCCATAATTAAACATTTCTCACATCTAATCATCTTTTTAACTTCGCCAACTCACGTGGGAGAACTGCATACTTACGCAACTACGAGTGACGCAGGTACGCAAGGCTCTCGCTGGTCGTCTGAGATACTCCAATCCCTGATTTTCCTGATATCACAATAACCTATGCTGCACTGGACATATTTCATGTGTGGCGGGGTGGCGACGGGAATGGATGAAGACAGCAAGTACGGATACGTACATGTGTTTATATGTATATGTCTGTGTGTGTATATGTATGTATACGTTGAAACGTACATGTATGTATGTATATGTGCGTGTGTGGGCATTTATGTATATATACATGTGTATGTAGGTGGTTGGATCGTTCTTCGACTGTTTCCTTGCGCTACCTCGCTGACGTGGGAAACAGCGATTATGTTTAGTATATATATAACGGAAAAATCGACTCAAAACACTAGGTTCGGATATGGTGGTGATCATGCAACATTCAGCGTTGCCAAGGCACGAGGCAACATTCCCCCTTCCCCCACGTCCAACAGCATAGTGGTTTCTTAACCTCGCACGAAACACTTTCTGCACGCGTTCTGTCGTCTTACACTACCCGGTAATGCACTGTTGTATAACAATCTTAAACCCTGTGCCGGGGCAACGCCGCCACACACACACACACACACACACACACATACACACACACACAAAGCCTTGGTTAAACTCAGATAACGTCAAAACGCCTGACTGTGGCTGTACAAACATCAATTAACATTAGATTCTCGCAATGCCCACACAGGTAAGGGTGCCCTTGTCTTCACCCGAACGTTGCTAAGACGCCACACAAAAGACAGCTTTCAGGTCTGAACACAACGCTTATAATGTGTGATGTGTCGTACATAAATAACCCCCAGATTACCATGTTACATTCACACTTAACATGGAAAAATAATACACAAAGCATTAACCAAATGATGGTTCTTTCTCAATAACCCCAGATTACCATGTTACACTCACACTTAACATGGAAAAAACAATACACAAAGCATTAACCAAATGATGGTTCTTTCTCAGACTGGTTTGCCATTTCCCACAACAGCGTTGTGACGCCAGGAACAGACGAAAATGGCCCCATTCGTTCACATATCCATTTCCTTTTTATTTTCTTAATTTACTAAAGTTTGACGTAAGTCAATACATTATGCAGGCCCTCAACCACCTAGAGCAAAGAATAAGATCATCAGGAAGCATCACCAACTTGGACTTAATCATAACATGGTCGTGAGGTCAATACAGTTAGCATCTGGAACACAGAATGTCGCAACGACAGATTACGTTCCGTGGAACACTCGTGCAACACTGTAGCCTCCAGCGCGGCATAATTGTGACACAAGAAAGGGTGTTCTATGGAACACTGTGTCTCGACGATGGATTACGTTCCGTGGAACACTCGTGCAACACTGTAGCCTCCAGCGCGGCACAGTTGCGACAAAAGAAAGGGTGTTCTGTGGAACATTGTGTCTCGACGATGGATTATGTTCCGTGGAACACTCGTGCAACACAGTAGCCTCCAGTGCGGCACAATTGTGACACAAGAAAGGGTGTTCTATGGAACACTTATGTATGTTGCCTACACTGTGGCACAGCCACTGCGAAACTAGATCTACGGAACATCTACGTTGCTTGCAGTGTAGCACAGAGGGTGGCGATACTCAAGAGGGTGTTACACAGAACATGTGTTGCCGGCAATGTTACATAGAACATCTGTGTTGCCGGCAATGTTACATAGAACATCTGTGTTCCCGGCAACGTTACATAGAACATCTGTGTTGCCGTCAATGGTACATAGAACATCTGTGTTGCCGGCAATGTTACATAGAACATCTGTGTTCCCGGCAACGTTACATAGAACATCTGTGTTGCCGGCAATGTTACATAGAACACCTGTGTTGCCGGCAATGTTACATAGAACATCTGTGTTGCCGTCAATGTTACATAGAACATCTGTGTTGCCGTCAATGTTACATAGAACATCTGTGTTGCCGGCAATGTTACATAGAACATCTGTGTTACTGGCAATGTTACATAGAACACCTGTGTTGCCGGCAATGTTACAAAGAACACCTGTGTTGCCGGCAGAGCAGCAGCAGGGGTAGAGCGATACCCTACTGCTGGCTGCAGCGAGGCACGAAGCGTTCCATGGAACACCTGTGTCGACCCTGCGGTGCAATGTGTCAAAAACTACATGTCTATTAACCTCAATATGCAAGGCAGAGTTCCCAAGTTATGAGCCAAGTTATACCTTATCATATGAGCTCAAAACTCAAACGATCTATGGGCCTTTATGCTAATACACTGTTCTCACGCTGGACAACAACTGTGTGTGTGTGTGTGTGTATATATATATATATATATATATATATATATATATATATATATATATATATATATATATATATATATATATATATATATATTTTTTTTTTTTTTTTTTTTTTTTTTTATACTTTGTCGCTGTCTCCCGCGTCTGCGAGGTAGCGCGAGGAAACAGACGAAAGAAACGGCCCAACCCCCATACACACGTACATACACACGTCCACACACGCAAATATACATACCTACACAGCTTTCCATGGTTTACCCCAGACGCTTCACATGCCTTGGTTCAATCCACTGACAGCACGTCAACCCCTGTATACCACATCGCTCCAATTCACTCTATTCCTTGCCCTCCTTTCACCCTCCTGCATGTTCAGGCCCCGATCACACAAAATCTTTTTCACTCCATCTTTCCACCTCCAATTTGGTCTCCCTCTTCTCCTCGTTCCCTCCACCTCCGACACATATATCCTCTTGGTCAATCTTTCCTCACTCATTCTCTCCATGTGCCCAAACCATTTCAAAACACCCTCTTCTGCTCTCTCAACCACGCTCTTTTTATTTCCACACATCTCTCTTACCCTTACGTTACTTACTCGATCAAACCACCTCACACCACACATTGTCCTCAAACATCTCATTTCCAGCACATCCATCCTCCTGCGCACAACTCTATCCATAGCCCACGCCTCGCAACCATACAACATTGTTGGAACCACTATTCCTTCAAACATACCCATTTTTGCTTTCCGAGATAATGTTCTCGACTTCCACACATTTTTCAAGGCTCCCAAAATTTTCGCCCCCTCCCCCACCCTATGATCCACTTCCGCTTCCATGGTTCCATCCGCTGACAGATCCACTCCCAGATATCTAAAACACTTCACTTCCTCCAGTTTTTCTCCATTCAAACTCACCTCCCAATTGACTTGACCCTCAACCCTACTGTACCTAATAACCTTGCTCTTATTCACATTTACTCTTAACTTTCTTCTTCCACACACTTTACCAAACTCAGTCACCAGCTTCTGCAGTTTCTCACATGAATCAGCCACCAGCGCTGTATCATCAGCGAACAACAACTGACTCACTTCCCAAGCTCTCTCATCCCCAACAGACTTCATACTTGCCCCTCTTTCCAGGACTCTTGCATTTACCTCCCTAACAACCCCATCCATAAACAAATTAAACAACCATGGAGACATCACACACCCCTGCCGCAAACCTACATTCACTGAGAACCAATCACTTTCCTCTCTTCCTACACGTACACATGCCTTACATCCTCGATAAAAACTTTTCACTGCTTCTAACAACTTGCCTCCCACACCATATATTCTTAATACCTTCCACAGAGCATCTCTATCAACTCTATCATATGCCTTCTCCAGATCCATAAATGCTACATACAAATCCATGTGTGTGTGTGTGTGCGTATGTGTGTGTGTGTGTGTGTGTGTGTGTGTATGTATATATATATGTATATTATCCCTGGGGATAGGGGTGAAAGAATACTTCCCACGTATTCCTCGCGTGTCGTAGAAAGCGACTAGAGGGGACGGGAGCGGGGGGCCGGAAATCCTCCCCTCCTTGTATTAACTTTCTAAAATGGGAAACAGATATATATATATATATATATATATATATATATATATATATATCCTCCTCACAGTATCTGATTCTGAACAGCTGAAGTTAATGGCCAAGGTTTTAATGGGGCTAGGTGCCACTATACTACTACCCAGGGGCAAGTGCCACTATACTACTACCCAGGGGCAGGTGCCACTATGCTACTACCCAGGGGCAGGTGCCACTATACTACTACCCAGGGGCAGGTGCCACTATACTACTACCCAGGGGCAGGTGCCACTACACCACTACCCAGGGGCCAGGTGCCACTACACTACTACCCAGGGGCAGGTGCCACTATACTACTACCCAGGGGCAAGTGCCACTACACTACTACCCAGGGGCAGGTGCCACTACACCACTACCCAGGGGCAGGTGCCACTACACCACTACCCAGGGGCCAGGTGCCACTATACTACTACCCAGGGGCAAGTGCCACTACACTACTACCCAGGGGCAGGTGCCACTATACTACTACCCAGGGGCAGGTGCCACTATACTACTACCCAGGGGCAGGTGCCACTATACTACTACCCAGGGGCAAGTGCCACTACACTACTACCCAGGGGCACGTGCCACTATACTACTACCCAGGGGCACGTGCCACTATACTACTACCCAGGGGCAGGTGCCACTACACCACTACCCAGGGGCAGGTGCCACTATACTACTACCCAGGGGCACGTGCCACTATACTACTACCCAGGGGCAGGTGCCACTACACCACTACCCAGGGGTTGGCTTCGAGCGAGACGAGAACCATCGTTATTTCTTTGACCAGGAACACAAGGCATAAGTTTGCTTCGACTCAACTCTCGAGGCTCTGCTCCGAGTGCTTCACTCAAGGACGGGAGGAGGAGGAGGGAGGGATTACGGCGGTCTCCCCGCACAGCTGAGACGACCTGGCAGCGGCCAAGGTCGGGGACCCCGGTGGCAAACGGCAAATCCCCAGGTGGTCGAGGGGTCACGGAGGTGGAGCTGTGGGACACCAGGGTCACGAAGAGCTTTGAAGTTATTTTAGGTACGGCTCGACGGCCAATTTTCGAATCCGGTTCGACTCTATCTTCGAAACCCAGTTTGATCTTATCTCTGAACCCAGTTCAATCCCATCTTCGAATCCCAGTTCGATCCCACCTTCGAAACCCAGTTCGATCCAATCTTTTAACCCAGTTCGATCCAATATTCGAAACCTAGTTCGATCCTATCTTCGAACCCAGTTCGAGCCAATCTTCGAAACCCAGTTCGATCCAATCTTTTAACCCAGTTCGATCCAATATTCGAAACCTAGTTCGATCCTATCTTCGAACCCAGTTCGATCCAATCTTCGAAACCCAGTTCGATCCAATCTTCGAACCCATTTACCTCCAATCTTCAAAACCCAGTTCGATCCAATCTTCGAACCCAGTTATCTCCAATCTTCGAACCCAGTTCGATCCCATCTTCGGAACCCAGTTCGATCCCATCTTATGAACCCAGTTCGACTCACTCTACGAACCGAGTCTGAGCATAACCCATAGAGGCATGTGACAGTCTGTCATGACATGAATTACTCAGGGTCGTGGAACCTGATATGGAGAGGCAAAACGACGCATGACTATATGACAAAAGGTGTGATTATGTTCCCCCCATCCCCTATTCTTTCCCCCTCATGACCCCCTCGAACACCTGGACGAACCTAGATAAGCACAGACCCTTGTTATCACACGCCAACAAGCTGTTACATCCTCCAGCACCAATAGTGGCCACCGTCAACATAACAGACGGAGGGAGGGACAGATACACACAAACACGTCGACCCAACAGTGCCTTAGGCATGGACCACCAGCTGAAGGAACTCGCCTCGTCATCGAGGTCGTCTCTACACATGACGGTGAGGCCAAAGGGCAGAACCTCCCTCCTACAGAAGCGACACACACACAGGGGAGCACAGGGGACTTACCTGTTCGGAGAGGTCGTCTCTACACATGACGGTGAGGCCAAAGGGCAGGACCTCCCTCCTACAGAAGCGACACACACAGGGGAGGCCGGGGGACTTACCTGTTCGGAGAGGTCGTCTCTACACATGACGGTGAGGCCAAAGGGCAGGACCTCCCTCCTACAGAAGCGACACACACAGGGGAGGCCGGGGGACTTACCTGTTCGGAGAGGTCGTCTCTTGATATGGCGTAGACGACGACGGGCAACACCTCCGGCAGTAGGGACCTGAGGAACTCGACGGGGGAGGTGTGTGGCCCACTGGGGGTGACGACCACCTGCACCCCCTCCCTCAGGAGAGGGTGGTTCACACCGACCTCCAGCGTGGCACTCCCCATCACCGGGTCCTGCCAGGTGAGAGTGGGTGTGAGAGAGGCGGGCGGGAGTCACGATCACTCTCACAGGTGTCAGAGTCACATGTATTCCATGTTTACATGTATCACACCACCAGATGATCAGGTCTCATGGCTGGTGATACTCAAGAGGGTGTTACACAGAACATCTGTGTTGTCGGCAATGTTATATAGAACACCTGTATTGCCGGCAATGTTACATAGAACATACATACATAAAATATACAGGTTAACGTCTACTTCGGGAGTAATGACGTGTTTCTAATCTATCTCAACTGCAGCAGGAGGAAGGGAGTTCGTGGGAGCTTATCTCGCGCGCGCGCGTGTGTGTGTGTGTGTGTGTGTGTGTGTGCCTTGTCTCACCTGTAAGGCCCGCTGGTCCAGCTCAACGTCGGCCCTGGGCACGGTGCCCCAGGGGCGCGAGTGAGCGTGTAGCGAGTGCACCAGCTCGTATCCCGCGGCGGCGCACGGGGTGTGGTCCGGCAGGGTCAGCGAGACGGTGCGGGTGTGAGCGTGTTTGAGCCGGATGGCCCGCCAGGAGTGGCCCTCCAGGAGCCTCGGGGGCACGATAGGGAGGACCTGCTCCCCCAGCAGGCGGGTCACCACCACCACCTTGCCATATGCCTCCTGACCCCCCACCACAAGGCACGCTGGAACACCCAGGACCTGACGTAGGTCGTGGAGTTCTGCCTCGTTGAACCGGATCTCCCCCATCTGGTCTGCAACACAGGAAACACAAAATTAAGAACTCGGTCTCCCCCATCACACGTCACCTGCAACACTAGTAAACAAACTCGGTCACCCCCATCACACGTCACCTGCAACACTAGTAAACAAACTCGGTCACCCCCATCACACGTCACCTGCAACACTAGTAAACAAACTCAGTCCCATCACACGTCACCTGCAACACAAGTAAACAAACTCAGTCCCTACAACTTCACCTGCAACACAAGTAAACAAACTCAGTCCCTACAACTTCACCTGCAACACACGTAAACAAACTCAGTCCCCATCACACTTCACCTGCAACACAAGTAAACAAACTCGGTCCCCCATCACACTTCATCTGCAACACACGTAAACAAACTCAGTCCCATCACACTTCACCTGCAACACAAGTAAACAAACTCAGTCCCCTACAACTTCACCTGCAACACACGTAAACAAACTCAGTCCCATCACACTTCACCTGCAACACAAGTAAACAAACTCAGTCCCATCACACTTCACCTGCAACACAAGTAAACAAACTCAGTCCCTACAACTTCATCTGCAACACAAGTAAACAAACTCGGTCCCCCATCACACTTCATCTGCAACACACGTAAACAAACTCAGTCCCATCACACTTCACCTGCAACACAAGTAAACAAACTCAGTCCCTACAACTTCACCTGCAACACACGTAAACAAACTCAGTCCCATCACACTTCACCTGCAACACAAGTAAACAAACTCAGTCCCATCACACTTCACCTGCAACACAAGTAAGCAAACTCAGTCCCTACAACTTCACCTGCAACACAAGTAAACAAACTCAGTCCCAACCACTTCACCATGAAGCCCCCCCCCCCCAGTAGTTGGGGAGAGATGCTGACGGGAAGAGAGAGTAACCCGGCCATAGTAAACCGAGGCCTCGAACAACCCAGCCAAGGG
>NC_092272.1:255000-265000 GCF_036320965.1 Panulirus ornatus | reverse complement strand
CACATGAGCCACTGAAGGAAGGCACACGGGATTTGGGGGGGAATACGCTGGCAGCCACTGGGGTAATGAGACGCGCACACCCTGACCGCCTTCGTGAATAACTGACATCAACAGGACATGAGAGATTATGAACAAATGTAGGTTCTAGACACACACATACATTATATATATATATATATATATATATATATATATATATATGATAAGCTCGTTGTTTGTCTTGGACAATCACATGTTTACCAAATGGCGTCCTAGCTTCGTCTCTTCGATGTATATCAACTGACTTATAATTCTCTCTTGTGTCTCCCCTAATGATGTGATTATGACACGAAAGTGCACTTGGTAACTTACCGTGTTGCATTTTCCCCGTGGACTCATAAGAATACACTTGATCACACGCAAAACTGTGCTCCTTTCCAATATATATATATATATATATATATATATATATATATATATATATATATATATCCCTGGGGATGGGGGAGAAAGAACACTTCCCACGTATTCCCTGCGTGTCGTAAAAGGCGACTAAAAGGGGAGGGAGCGGGGGGCTAGAAATCCTACCCTCCAGTTTTTGATTATCCATAAGAAGGTACAAAGAAGAGGGCCAAGTGAGGATATTCCTTCCCTCTAAGACTCAGTCCTCTGTTCTTAACGCTACCTCGCTAACGCGGGAAATGGCGAATACGTATCAAAATATATATTTGTACGTTTTCTGAATAAACGAAAACGTTGAACTTTAACTGGTTCATATGACTGTACGCGATGACATCCACGACTGGTACAGTATTCTCATTTTTCTTCACAAGTCAACTGCATTATGCAGTCACCAGAAGCCACTGAGTCTTGGGCGATAATCGCCGTTGTCTCGTAACGTCATCTGAGTAAGCTGACTCAAATTTAGGACAAGGTAGAAATAAAAAAAGTAGCGAAATCTGTATAAAACAGGAGCGATCACTTCCGTCACAACTGCACTTAATAGGAGCAATTAGATTCCTTCCAGTTTTCTATGAAAAAAAAAAAAAGGGCGTGATTTTCTTCCAAATCCAATAAAAAAAAGGTATTTACATTTCTATGGCCAATGAAAAAGGCATAAAAATTTCCATGGCCGATGAAAAAGGCATAAAAATTTCCATGGCCAATGAAAAAGGCATAAAAATTTCCATGGCCAATGAAAAGGCATTAAAATTTCCATGGCCAATGAAAAAGGCATAAAAATTTCCATGGCCAATGAAAAAGGCATAAAAATTTCCATGGCCAATGAAAAAGGCAATGAAAAAGGCATTTAAATTTCCAAATACATTGAAAAAAGGCATTCAAATTTCCTCCATTCCCCTTGAAAAAAAAAAGGCTATTAAATTCCTGCCAATTCCATCAAAAAAAGGACTATTTCGTTCCTCCCCATGCCACTGATGGAAAAGGCAATTCAAAATCAACTGTCACATCAAAAGAGTGTGATCAACTCTGCTCTCAAGTTGAGAAAAACAATCACAAGACTTTTGTGCAAAAAGACATTGTTTCTCTTACTCCAAACTTTGCCAGCCACACTCTACTTTTCCCTTGAACGACGTGCTGGTGATTACTGTTGTATGCGTGTTGAGAGAGAGAGAGAGAGAGAGAGAGAGAGAGAGAGAGAGAGAGAGAGAGAGAGAGAGAGAGAGAGAGAGTTTTACACTCGTATTACTCCGTCCTCTTAATGTAGTAACATATTTACCATGCCTGTACTGCTACGTGTGAACACACACACACACACACACACAACCTAAACCAAGTACCCAGGTACCGATCGGCCCTGATGAGAGAGAGAGAGAGAGAGAGAGAGAGAGAGAGAGAGAGAGAGAGAGAGAGAGAGAGAGAGAGAGAGAGAGAGAGAGAGAGAAACACCTGGGGTTGAAGGTGGGCCGACTGCCACGTCCAGGATTGGAACCTTATGCGGGTCCGACCCTCGGCTGGCTCATGGTCAGCAATGCTAAACCCCTCCACGGCAGAGGCCCGTGTGTGTGTGTGTGTGTGTGTGTGTCATGGTACTGGGAGTGTACTGCCCTGGTGCACGTGACGACCACCTGTAAACCAGACCAATTCGTGACCCAACCACAACGGCTCCCTCCACCACCCATCTTGAAAAACTCCTGACCCAACCTAAGGAGAGTCAGGTGGAGATAATGGCCGGCTACCCACACACACACACACACACACACACACACACACACACACACACACACACACATCATACACAGCCGGGGCTTCAAACCGAGTGTCAGTGTGCCCCTCTGTCTCTCTCATAGTGGCAAAACACCTGGCTTGTTAACCGCGATCCTAGGCCGGGTACAGAGCGTCACGCGGGCCAATTCCCTTTTTATACAAAGCCAGACACTTAGGTCACAAGACACAGTCGCCCTCAACCCACACCCTTCGTATCATACATTCCCCTGGTACTCAAGCCGTAGTAAGATGTCACAGAAGGAAAATATATAAGGGGCCTTCCGGGTCTTTAGAAGCGTCCATGTGACTCTATAATCCACCCAGAGCTGGTTGGTAATGGCAGGGTAAGGGGAACAGCTCTATTCAATACCACTGCTGTCCTAACAATGGGGGTCACCTTAATCTAACGAATTTATCAATTATCTCAAGCATTAGAGTCCAGAACCATCACATATTAGAAGTATCAGAATTACGAGGCATTATAATTACGAAACATAATAGAAACAGTGCCAAGGTAGCGGAAAAGACCCTATTAAGGTCAAGTTTCATAATAACGATCCTTCAGGACTGTCATGTTTCGCTCTATCTCGAGTGGCCGGTCGCGATGAACTCGCTCGGGGGGGGTGTAATCGGTCGGTCACGTAACCATATGTCTCAAAGTCTAAACGAGGAGACGTAACGAGACGCTCCGTCAGAGGCGTCGCCCTCTTGTACAAAGTGGTGGGAGTGAGGCGCATCACGAGCGTACAGAGAGAGGTAAAGGGGTCAGACCACGGAGCCAGCTCGCCCCCTTCCCCCACCACAAGCTACACTAACACATAACAAACTCAACGAAAATTACCATATATATATATATATATATATATATATATATATATATATATATATATATTCCTGCGAGTCCACGTGGAAAATGAAACACGATAAGTTCCCATGGGCACTTTCGTGTAATAATCACATCATCAGTGGAGACACAAGAGAGAAATATAAGTCAGTTGATATATATATATATATATATATATATATATATATATATATATATATATATATATATATATATCTTTCATACTATTCGCCATTTCCCGCATTAGCGAGGTAGGGTTAAGAACAGAGGACTGGGCCTTAGAGGGAATATCCTCACCTGGCCCCCTTCTCTGTTCCTTCTTTTGGAAAATTAAAAAAAAAAAAACGAGAGGGGAGGATTTCCAGCCACCCGCTCCCTCCCCTTTTAGTCGCCTTCTACGACACGCAGGGAATACGTGGGAAGTATTCTTTCTCCCTATCCCCATATTATATATATATATATATATATATATATATATATATATATATATATATATATATATATATATATATATAATCATTCTAAACTTTCGTTTTCTTACGAAAGGAAAACGATGACCTCGGCACATGGAACGATCCCCGTCAGAAGCAGTTGACGAATTTGAATAGACTGTATAGTAATCCTGCGCCAAATGGCGTCCTAGCTTCGTCTCTTCGATGTATATCAACTGACTGTTATATTTCTCTTGTGTCTCCCCTGATGATGTGATTATGACACTAAAGTGCACTTGGCAACTTTTCGTGTTTCATTTTCCCCGTGGACTCACAGGAATATATATATATATATATATATATATATATATATATATATATATATATATATATATATTATCCCTGGGGATAGGGGAGAAAGAATACTTCCCACGTATTCCCTGCGTGTCGTAGAAGGCGACTTAAAGGGGAGGGAGCGGGTGGCCGGAAATCCTCCCCTCTCTTTTTTTTTTTAATTTTCCAAAAGAAGGACAGAGAAGGGGGCCATGTGAGGATATTCCCTCAAAGGCCCAGTCCTTTGTTCTTAACGCTACCTCGCTGACGCGGGAAATGGCGAATAGTATGAAAGGAGAAAAAAAAAAAAAAAAAAAAAAAAAAAAAAAATATATATATATATATATATATATATATATATATATATATATATATATATATATATATATATATATATATATGCTGCAGTAGACGTATGTGTACGTAAACCTAAATTAAGTTTCGCCAATATTACAATCACCTTTTTTTCTTCACACACTCTAATCAATTTGTTTCGTCCAGCCAAACTCCCGTAAATCATTGCCATCAAGTGTTTCATGTTACCAGATAACATACAATATCGACTGAAATGAGCTCGCCGAAGTAACATCTGACAACCTTATCCTAGCATTCAATTTTACACATATGACCAACACCAGTGCAGTGAAGTAACACCTACAGAAACATCGCCAAACGTACTCATGAATAATCCATTACAGCTGATATAATAATTATTTAGAGTAGAGGCCAGCCAGAGTGTAGGGTTATCTCAAAATAATTTGCATACACTTGGAATATGATGTCCTCTTACCACACTTAATTTTATGGAGCTTGTCATCATTATCTTGGATCATTATTATCTTGGATCATCATTATCTTGGATCATCATTATCTTGGATCATCATTATCTCGGATCATTATTATCTTGGATCATCATTATCTCGGATCATTATTATCTTGGATCATCATTATCTTGGATCATCATTATCTCGGATCATCATTATCTTGGATCATCATTATCTCGGATCATCATTATCTCGGATCATTATTATCTTGGATCATCATTATCTTGGATCATCATTATCTTGGATCATCATTATCTCGGATCATTATTATCTTGGATCATCATTATCTTGGATCATCATTATCTCGGATCATCATTATCTCGGATCATCATTATCTTGGATCATCATTATCTCGGATCATCATTATCTCGGATCATCATTATCTTGGATCATCATTATCTTGGATCATCATTATCTCGGATCATCATTATCTTGGATCATCATTATCTCGGATCATCATTATCTTGGATCATCATTATCTTGGATCATCATTATCTTGGATCATTATTATCTTGGATCATCATTATCTTGGATCATTATTATCTTGGATCATCATTATCTTGGATCATTATCTTGGATCATCATTATCTTGGATCATCATTATCTTGGATCATTATTATCTTGGATCATCATTATCTTGGATCATCATTATCTTGGATCATTATCTTGGATCATTATTATCTTGGATCATCATTATCTTGGATCATTATTATCTTGGATCATCATTATCTTGGATCATCATTATCTTGGATCATTATTATCTTGGATCATCATTATCTTGGATCATTATTATCTTGGATCATCATTATCTTGGATCATTATTATCTTGGATCATCATTATCTTGGATCATCATTATCTTGGATCATTATCTTGGATCATTATCTTGGATCATTATTATCTCGGATCATCATTATCTTGGATCATCATTATCTTGGATCATTATTATCTTGGATCATCATTATCTTGGATCATCATTATCTTGGATCATCATTATCTTGGAGAACCCACGTTTGCCCCATCTTCACTTCCCCCAACCCATCAAATCCTGGAGACAGGTCTGATGGAGCTGTATCCCCGTAGCCAAGGGTCAATTATGGTTAACGAGTGGTTTTGCCATGAGCCACCTGCGGTCAACGAATAGTGTAAAGTGACAGTTATGGTCAACTCGTGACGTAGTCATAATATTACAGTATGGTCAACGACTGATGAAGCTAAATGTCGGTTACGGTCAATGAGTATTGTAGCCAAATATGATCAACGAACGGTGTAGCCGAATGTCAGTTACGGTCAGCGAGTGGTGTAGCAAAATACGTTATAGTTAACGAATGGTGCAGGCAAATGCCAGTTACGGTCAATGAGCATTGTAGCCAAATATGGTCAACGAACGGTGTAGGTAAATGTCAGTTACGGTTAACGAGTGGTGTAGCCAAATACGTTATAGTTAACGAATGGTGCAGGCAAATGCCAGTTACGGTCAATGAGCATTGTAGCCAAATATGGTCAACGAACGGCGTAGCCAAATGTCAGTTACGGTTAACGAGTGTTGTAGCCAAATGATTGGTTCAGGGCAACACTTAAGGACCAGCTAGCATTGGTGCTTGAGCCGTAGCCAAACACCAGGTGTAGCAAATTACGTTATGCCCAGCGAACAGCCGCGGGGCTGTATGTAAACCACCGTGACGAACTAACTCCTAAAGAAGTTAGGGGGTGATGTCATCCCGACGGGTTAATGAAGTTAGGGATGATGTCATCCCGACGGGTTATCTGGTCTGGCTCCGGCGGCCACCATCTGGCAACAGCGACCACCATCTGGCAACACTGGCCACCACCTGACACCGTTGGCCATCGTCTAACAACTACAATAACAACCCCCCCCCCCCCACCTCGCACTGCAACATCATCTACCTTCGCAGGGCAACATCATCTGACCCTCATCCGTAAACATCGAAGTGTCCAATTGGACAACATCCCTCTGCTCTACTGACACCATCATCCAACACCTGGCAACACAAAATCATTTCCAGCGTAAGCTAAATCTATTCTTTTTTTTTTTTCCCCCCCTCGTTTGTCGTCGGGTTCGTTGCGTATTCATTAACGAAATGGCAAGACGATGAGGTGAACAATGTCTACTTTATCTATCAAAAATATGACGCCACAACCATGAAACCCAGCTGCAGATACAGCATTCGTTTTCTTAACCCAACATCAAACCTTCAAAAAAAAACTTTCGTACAAGCAACTTTTGAACGTTTTCTACCTCCTGATTCAAACCTACATACAGCATCGACCCAGTCATAACCCATGGATTCAAACCAATTGACAGCATTGATCCAGTCATAACCCATGCACGCCTCTCACCTTCCTGCATGTTCGGGTCCTGACTTCCCAATGCCTCCTTTCTCATCCCACCCTTCCATCTTCTTGGTTCCCCATCATACGCCATGTTCCCTCCAATTTTAAAATGTAGATACTCTTTAGTCCTTCTTTGCTCAAACAATAAACAAATTACGTGAGAAACAATGTTCTCTTATCATCCGAGATATAAAATTCTTGTGGTTCACATATACTTTCATCATCTTACCAGACATTTTCATCAATTCTATCCAGCCCGCTCACATATTTTTTCATACATTATTCTTTATTACTTCTGTTCATTCTTTACCACCTACTTCCATCTCTTTATTGCTAGTTAACGAACTCAAATCTACCAGTCTCTCTCTCTCTCTCTCTCTCTCTCTCTCTCTCTCTCTCTCTCTCTCTCTCTCTCTCTCTCTCTCTCTCCTCTCTCTCTCTCTGGCTTGTGGTATCCGTCCTTCTTGTTCAGTCTTTCATTATCAATACCTCCGCATTGGCTTTCCGATCACCACCTTAACAAGCGGAAGGCCTTGACTTCAACCCCCCCCCCCTCCACACACACACACACACACACACACCTTCAACCAATGAGAGAGCCCGGAGCCTCCTCCCTTGCATGCTTTTGGAGTGGGTGCCGGATGTCGACACGGTCAGATGGAACCTTTGTTTATATGTCTTATCCGATAGATAGGACGGGAGGGGGGAAGAGGTTAGAAAGGCCAAGTGGAGATACAGAGGAGGAGGAGGATCGCGGAGGGTGATGGTGGCGCGGGATAACTGAAGTAGTCTACGTGGCTTGGAAAGAAATATGTGCTTGATGGCAGCACGGCGGCAACGTCTGCCTCTGACTGATTGGTCAAGCAATTCCCAGCCTCTCACATGCTTGCTGCTCTCTCTCTCTCTCTCTCTCTCTCTCTCTCTCTCTCTCTCACACACACACATACTTGCAATTCCGGTTCTGTATCTAAATAAAGCGCTTAATGAATCACGGGTTCTGTATCTAAATGCAGCGTTAAATGAATCACCAAAGAATACGTCTACAATCATACAGGTCACCGAGTACTACACGTTCGTCCAATTTCCGTCCCGTCCTTTTACCTCAGTTATCTTGTTAAATAATTTAACAACTTATCTGTTCAAATCATTATAACAATGTAATTCCAACTCACAACAATATACTTGCATGGATGGTTCAGGTCCATGAGCACGGCAGGTCAACCCAACAAGCACAAAGATTGTAACCCTTGGCTATTCCGGCCTCGACCTTTGACCTTAAGGGACAGATCGAAGGCCAGGCCCACCCCAACTCCCTCCCTCCCCCAGTACCCAAGGATCGGACCGTCGTGTTCTCGACGGATGTGAGGATCGACGCGCGGATCTCGACACGGACGCCGCCAGAGTCAACGTCGCCCCAAGGGCATCTTCTGTTCACGATCAGACGCCTGTATGTAGTCATGCTGCAGTTGAGGCACAGGCCAACGGAAGGCACAGGCCAACGGAAGGCACGGCCAACGGAAGGCACTGGCCAACGGAAGACTCGGCCAACGGAAGACTCGGCCATTATACTGGTACTACCAGCATAATAAACTCCTACTACTACCAGCGTCTGTTATACTGGTACCAACGACCCATCTGGTGGAGATAAATTCCACGCCCTTACAACCCTTAATGATGTTAATACACCCACGAGAACCGCACATCACCAAGCAATACATCTGAAAGCCAAATAACCTTTCGACAAATGCTTTCAACAATACACACACACAATCACCCTGAACCCGCTACAACAACAAAAAATATACATATAATCAGGAAACTTTCAAATGAAATGTCGGAGTCTTAAAACCCGTTACGTTGCACATGGGCTTATTCACTCGTAGGCCCGACCGGCTTCGAGACCGTCCTCTTCGCACGGAGATGGATGTTACCGGCTGGCCACGTCGAACTGGCCAGGGCACGCGCTACATGACAACAAGAAGGTGTGGGGTGACAGCAGGAAGTGATACAGATCCCTAACTCCACGACCACCACACACATACACACACACACACACACACATCCTCAAATGGCTCTCCCACACCAAGAGATGAATCCCGGGCCATTACAATAACAAGCCTTAACCCCGGGTACGTAACATCTCATAACATGGACCTCGGGTGGCTCATATAAACAAAAGAACTACAAAATAGGGACAGCCAGGAGAAGCACAAGCATACGTCAACAAACCCCGACGTCTGCGTGGGATAACAGGACGTAGACCGCACGGAGGAGGAGGAGGAGGAGGAAGTCTCTGGACGTCAAGGGGGGGATCAATGGTCGCATACGGCAACAAACCCCGACGTCTGCGTGGGATAACAGAACGTAGACCGCACGGAGCAGAGGAGGGAGTCTGCGTACGTCAAGGGAGGGGGATCAATGGTCGCTGAGACAGCGTACCTCAGCAACACGTCGCGCGGCGCTATGCTGTGAGATGGGACCGTCCTCAATGGGGACAGATCACGTCGGAGGTCCGTCCTGTGGACCAACGCGACGGGAACACCAGGGGGGAAAGACCCTGCAGTGACGTGTCACACTGCTGGTGTAAGGCGAGACGGTCTCTGCGGTGGACGAGGGATGATAATAACTTTTGTGTGAGGAGCCGGACGGTGTTGTGGGGAAGTTGTTGCTGGTCCAGTTAGACACAGACAGACAGACCGTAAGTCTTGGCGAGACGGAGGGTGTGGTGGAGGAAGTGGATGGACGGGGTAGGAAACGCCTACACAAACACACGCGCTTCCGTTTAGTGGTTAGCCTCACTGACCATGATTCACGCGAGGGCGCCGCCAGGATCTCAACTCTGGGCGTGGCAGCAAGCCCACACACAACCTAGCCGTTCATCCTCCCCTTCGAGCTGGTCGCAAAATGGATACATGGCATAGTCTGTGTGTGTGTGTGTGTGTGTGTGTGTGTGTGTGTGTGTGTGTGTGTGTGAGCTGCCCGGGGTCGTGCCCTTCCCTACGGGCTAGAC
>NC_092272.1:232500-250000 GCF_036320965.1 Panulirus ornatus | reverse complement strand
GAATATTAATGTAATCTTCAGTAATGGTCAACAACTCTGAATATTAATGTAATCTTCAGTAATGGTCAACAACTCTGAATATTAATGTAATCTTCAGTAATGGTCAACAACTCTGAATATTAATGTAATCTTCAGTAATGGTCAACAACTCTGAATATTAATGTAATCTTCAGTAATGGTCAACAACTCTGAATATTAATGTAATCTTCAATAATGGTCAACAACTCTGAATATTAATGTAATCTTCAGTAATGGTCAACAACTCTAAATATTCATGTAATCTTCAATATCTGTCACCAACTCCTGAATATCAATGTAATATTCAATAATGGTCAACAACTCTTGAATATTAAAGTAATCTTCAGTAATGGTCAACAACTCTGAATATTCATGTAATCTTCAGTAATAACAATACAGTCAGGGAAAGGTAACAGATATTCCCTTTGGTGTTCAGAAGGGCTGTGTGTGTGTGTGTGTGTGTATGTGTGTGTGTGTGTGTGTGTGTGTATGTGTGTGTGTGTGTGTGTACAATATTCCCTGTGATCAAGTCATACGTTGGTCAAACTGGTAAGGTTAATTAACGTGTAAAACAACATACAAAAATCAAGTGTTAGATACGATGAATAACAGAATACAATAATCATCCAGTGTTTCTTTTTATCATACAATTGACTGGAGGAATGTTCAGGTTGTCACATATTAAAAAAAAAAAGAGCTCAATGACTGATAGGAATTCTGTTCAATTGTCTCGTATCCATTATGGTAGAGTTATCAGTGTGAATCAAAATGTTGGCTTACGTTCTTTTCTTTTCTTTCAAACTATTCGCCATTTCCCGCATTAGCGAGGTAGCGTTAAGAACAGAGGACTGGGCCTTTGAAGGAATACCCTCACCTGGCCCAATTCTCTGTTCCTTCTTTTGGAAAATTGAAAAAAAAAAAAAAAAAAAGAAAAAACCGAGAGGGGAGGATTTCCAGCCCCCCGCTCCCTCCCCTTTTAGTCGCCTTTTACGACACGCAGGGAATACGTGGGAAGTATTCTTTGTCCCCTATCCCCAGGGATGATATATATATATATATATATATATATATATATATATATATATATATATATATATATATATACATATATGGATGAAGAAAGTGATAGAGACCACACTTGATTACGTAAATCAGATAATTTTATAGGTGAAAAAAAAACAGAAATGTAAATATGGTTAACATGGCTTTGGGAAGTGAAGTGAGGTGAGGTTGTCGAAGGTGACCTGTGTCTTGATTCCTTCACCTGTCTATTGACTCATTTGGACCTCGAGGGTGACCTGTGCCTTGATTCCTTTACCTGTCTATTGACTCATTTGGACCTGGAGGGTGACCTGTGCCTTAATCCCTTTACCTGTCTATTGACTCATTTGGACCTCGAGTGTGACCTGTGCCTTCTTGATTCCTTCACCTGTCTATTGACTCATTTGGACCTGGAGGGTGACCTGTGCCTTAATCCCTTTACCTGTCTATTGACTCATTTGGACCTGGAGGGCGACCTGTGCCTTAATCCCTTTACCTGTCTATTGACTCATTTGGACCTGGAGGGCGACCTGTGCCTTAATCCCT
Source organism: Panulirus ornatus (assembly GCF_036320965.1). Taxonomy (NCBI): domain Eukaryota; kingdom Metazoa; phylum Arthropoda; class Malacostraca; order Decapoda; family Palinuridae; genus Panulirus; species Panulirus ornatus. Next base: position 248,395 of record NC_092272.1, on the reverse strand, counting down.
TCACCTGTCTATTGACTCATTTGGACCTGGAGGGCGACCTGTGCCTTAATCCCTTTACCTGTCTATTGACTCATTTGGACCTGGAGGGCGACCTGTGCCTTAATCCCTTCACCTGTCTATTGACTCATTTGGACCTGGAGGGCGACCTGTGCCTTAATCCCTTCACCTGTCTATTGACTCATTTGGACCTCGAGGGTGACCTGTCTTGATTCCTTCACCTGTCTATTGACTCATTTGGACCTAGAGGGTGACCTGTCTTGATTCCTTCACCTGTCTATTGACTCATTTGGACCTCGAGGGTGACCTGTGCCTTAATCCCTTCACCTGTCTACTGACTCATTTGGACCTGGAGGGTGACCTGTCTTGATTCCTTCACCTGTCTATTGACTCATTTGGACCTGGAGGGTGACCTGTCTTGATTCCTTCACCTGTCTATTGACTCATTTGGACCTCGAGGGTGACCTGTGCCTTAATCCCTTCACCTGTCTATTGACTCATTTGGACCTGGAGGGCGACCTGTGCCTTAATCCCTTCACCTGTCTATTGACTCATTTGGACCTCGAGGGTGACCTGTGCCTTAATCCCTTTACCTGTCTATTGACTCATTCGCCTCGCCTCCCCCCCGTGAAAGTATACTGTCTTCTGATTTTCTTTATCTTCACTCACTCCTGATAATGTAAGATGCGAAAGCGCTTGACACTTCGTATTTCCCGTTTTCCTTGAGATTTGACCTGCACGCCCAGGCCCTTTCTTGATAGCTCCTTAACCTCCCCAAGGCTGCTCTGCACACTTTCAGTAGCAGGGAAATGCAGACTCCTTCGAGTGAGAAGCTCCTTGACAAGACTGCTCTCCCAATGATACATCTTCGCCGTAGGCGCTACTTCCGTTGGCGGACTCCGGTAACTCTCTCTCTCTCTCTCTCTCTCTCTCTCTCTCTCTCTCTCTCTCTCTCTCTCTCTCTCTCTCTCTCTCTCTCTCTCTCTCTCACCGTTCGGTAAGCTGCTAGAGAGGAGAAACCTGGACACACACCCAAGTCTGACACTCTGTCATCCGGGCAGGTCTCTTCAGAAACTCACTCGTCGACTCTGATACAAATCCATCTGGATAATGGTGTTAAGTCCCCCCCATCCCCACCACCTCACCTTTTTTTTGGGGGGTGGGGTTTCGGAGGTCAGAGGTCAAGGTCAAGTGTCGTCTTTGAGAAAGCGTATCGTACAGAGGTCAAGGTTAAGTGTCTCGTCTTCGAGAAAGCGTATCGTACAGAGGTCAAGGTCAAGTGTCGTCTTCGAGAAAGCGTATCGTACAGAGGTCAAGGTCAAGTGTCGTCTTCGAGAAAGCGTATCGTACAGAGGTCAAGGTTAAGTGTCTCGTCTTCGAGAAAGCGTATCGTACAGAGGTCAAGGTCAAGTGTCATCTTCGAGAAAGCGTATCGTACAGAGGTCAAGGTTAAGTGTCTCGTCTTCGAGAAAGCGTATCGTACAGAGGTCAAGGTTAAGTGTCTCGTCTTCGAGAAAGCGTATCGTACAGGTCAAGGTTAAGTGTCTCGTCTTCGAGAAAGCGTATCGTACAGAGGTCAAGGTTAAGTGTCGTCTTCGAGAAAGCGTATCGTACATAAAAGTTTACAGCCAGCGGTAAAAAAGCCACTACATCAACACCACTTCAACCTTCGCGATGACACGAAAGGTACCTATGACGCGATTCTGCCATGGGGATGGGGTGGGGTTAGCGCGTAGCGCTCACCGCCAGTTTTCGCTTCTTAAAGCGACATTTTCGTTTCCCTCAGCCGGCAGACGGATAAGATAGACAGATAGACAGGCACTTCATTTCACTGTCGATCACAAGATGATCGGGGGCCGACAGGCAGAAGAAAAATATATACTAAAGAGGTCCCTCACCTCCCATCCTTCTCCTTCAGATGGTCGTAGTAATTCCAGAGGGGAAAATGCGAGAAAGCAAAGCAAACAAAAAAAGCAAAGGGGTAGATTACCTTAAAAAGACTAACACATGTAGGTAAAAAGCAAAGGGGTAGATTACCTTAAAAAGACTACCACATGTAGGTAAAAAGCAAAGGGGTAGATTACCTTAAAAAGACTACCACATGTAGGTAAAAAGCAAAGGGGTAGATTACCTTAAAAAGACTACCACATGTAGGTAAAAGGCAAAGGCAAGATTACCTTAAAAAACAACACCACATGTAGGTAAAAGGGCAAAGGTAAGGGATTACCATAAGACCACCACCACACCGGTGTAATACACCAAGTTGTAAGGTTAGCACGTTTACCTTGATCAGTCTAGGATTACACGAACGAGCCAGAATTATATAATAATATACATATAATATATATATATATATATATATATATATATATATATATATATATATATATATATTATCTTTTTTTTATTTTGCTTTGTCGCTGTCTCCCGCGTTAGCGAGGTAGCGCAAGGAAAACACGAAAGAATGGCCCAACCCACCCACATACACATGTATATACATACACGTCCACACAGGCAAATATACATACCTATACATCTCAATGTATACATATATATATATACACACAGACATATACATATATATACACATGTACATAATTCATACTGTCCGCTTTTATTCATTCCCATCGCCACCTCGCCACACATGGAATAACAACCCCTTCCCCCCCTCATGTGTGCGAGGTAGCGCTAGGAAAAGACGACAAAGGCCACATTCGTTCACACTCAGTCTCTAGCTGTCATGTAATAATGCACCGAAACCACAGCTCCCTTTCCACATCCAGACCCCACAGAACTTTCCATGGTTTACCCCAGACGCTTCACATATAATCCCTGGGGATAGGGGAGAAAGAATACTTCCCATGTATTCCCTACGTGTCGTAGAAGGCGACTCAAAGGGGAGGGAGCTGAGGGGGCTGGAAATCCTCCCCTTTTTTTTTTTTCTAATTTTTCAAAAGAAGGAATAGAGAAGGGGGCCAGGTGAGGATAGTCCCTCAAAGGTCCAGTATATATCGTCTCTTTTTCCCTTATTCGTACAGTAGCATGAGGATCACTATAACGTGACCCTTCAAGGTGTAAGTCCTTGGCCGGCACCTCATGCTCCCTACATTCAAAAGGAAATGTCTTATGGAGGAAGTAAAAACACCTTCAGACCCAGAGATCTCCATCTCCTCGTACTCGTCCATGACACGCAAGGGGGGGTGGCTCACTGACCTACAACCAAGAGAAAAGAATGAAGGGGTCTGGATGTGGTAAGGGAGCTGTGGCTTCGGTGCATTATTACATGACAGCTAGAGACTGAGTGTGAACGAATGGGACCTTTGTTGTCTTTTCCTAGCGCTACCTCGCACACATGAGGGGGAGGGGGTTGTTATTTCATGTGTGGCGAGGTGGCGATGGAAATGAATAAAGGCAGACAGTATGAATTATGTACATGTGTATATATGTATATGTCTGTGTGTATATATATGTATACGTTGAGATGCATAGGTATGTATATGTGCGTGTGTGGACGTGTATGTAAATACATGTGTATGTGGGTGGGTTGGGCCATTCTTTCGTCTGTTTCCTTGCGCTACCTCGGCTAACACGGGACAAAGCGACAAAGTATAATAAATAAATAAGTAAATAAATATATATATATATATATATATATATATATATATATATATATATATATATATATATATATATATATATATATATATATATGACCAATACTGCTTTAACAGGTACACAAAGCTGTTCTTCAAACATCCGGGAACATAAACAGGTAAGCTTGTTTGAATAAGAATTATGTAGCCACTCATAAATGCATCAGCATACACTGTACACACCACTTGCATTATCCCAAGCACCGTCTGGTAAAGATGCTAGACAAAGGCAAGGATTCTCCCTAGATACAATTACGAATAACTAATTCACTACAATTAGTTCAAAATCTGGGTTAACAGATGTGGAGATTGGCTGGCTACTCCAGGCCAAATGTGTGTGGGAAGATTTCACTACGGAGATGGGGACCCCGGAGCGCGCGCCCACTCCCACACCGCATCCTGTACACTATACAAATCCCAGGATCAGAAGGTTCCATCATAAATGCCAGTCTGGGACCCTGGCCATGAAATACAAATCCTGAAATAAACGAATGAATAAAACAGAGGCCCGTCTCGTAGGCCTTGACGATCGACCACAAGTGTGGGGGGGGAGGGGAAAAAAAATTGGAGGGTTTGAGGGGGGGGACCACAAGCTTTGGGTACGAAGCTGAGATGGATCAGGTGGCAAATTAGAGAGAGAGAGAGAGAGAGAGAGAGAGAGAGAGAGAGAGAGAGAGAGAGAGAGAGAGAGAGAGAGAGAGAGAGAGAGAGAAAACGTTTCGAGAAAACCTTCCCCCCTGTCCATCCTAGCCACCGCAAATACAATGTAGCGCTGACACTACTAGGCGAGGTCAAGCACTCGCCCCCAAGTTCAAATGATCGTGGACAGACACCTCAAAGAACTCTCGCCTTATCCCATTTCTGTCGAGGGAAACACACACACACACACACACACACACATGGTGCCACTGTGCAAAGAGGGAGTATGACGCATGGCTTCCCTTCCTGCTGGGAAATGCTGACACAGGCGTCCATGACTGGCTACAAAAATCTGACGCTGTTCTATTAAACATACAAAACTGGCAACAAACCTGACGTTGCTCTCCCATCACACCGACCAACAGTCATCATAAATATCGGTAAAATACCACCTCTTTTCAATCATGGCCGACAAGAAATTACAATTACAGTAGTAACGTTATCGCTGACCGCCCTTGCGCGGCCACATTTCGAAAGACAAGCCGAAGCCAAGGTCATGGGGGGGAAGGGTGTAGCGATTCGCTTCCCCATTACTTCACAAACCCCATGACAAACACTCGCCCTTCAACTACCTCGCTGCTCAACCCACACCTGGCAGGACCTGTGGTCCTGCCAGGTGGATGTGGTCTGCCAATCCGGAACGTTGGGGATAGAGAGCTGTGGTTTAGGTGCATTACACATGACAGCTACAGAAGCGGCCTTTCTTCGTCTGTTCCTGGTGCTACTTATATATATATATATATATATATATATATATATATATATATATATATATATATATATAGTGGTTCCAACAATATTGTATGGTTGCGAGGCGTGGGCTATGGATAGAGTTGTGCGCAGGAGGATGGATGTGCTGGAAATGAGATGTTTGAGGACAATGTGTGGTGTGAGGTGGTTTGATCGAGTAAGTAACGTAAGGGTAAGAGAGATGTGTGGAAATAAAAAGAGCGTGGTTGAGAGAGCAGAAGAGGGTGTTTTGAAATGGTTTGGGCACATGGAGAGAATGAGTGAGGAAAGATTGATCAAGAGGATATATATGTCGGAGGTGGAGGGAACGAGGAGAAATGGGAGACCAAATTGGAGGTGGAAAGATGGAGTGAAAAAGATTTTGAGTGATCGGGGCCTGAACATGCAGGAGGGTGAAAGGCGGGCAAGGAATAGAGTGAATTGGATCGATGTGGTATACCGGGGTTGACGTGCTGTCGGTGGATTGAATCGGGGCAGGTGAAGCGTCTGGGGTGGGCCATGGAAGGTTGTGTGGGGCCTGGATGTGGAAAGGAAGCTGTGGTTTCGGGCATTATTGCATGACAGCTAGAGACTGAGTGTGAACGAATGGGGCCTTTGTTGTCTTTTCCTAGCGCTACCTCGCACACATGAGGGGGGAGGGGGATGGTATTCCATGTGTGGTGAGGTGGCGATGGGAATGAATAAAGGCAGACAGTGTGAATTGTGTGCATGGGTATATATGTATGTGTCTGTGTGTGTATATATATGTGTACATTGAGATGTATAGGTATGTATATTTGTGGGTGTGGACATGTATGTATATACATGTGTATGGGGGTGGGTTGGGCCATTTCTTTCATCTGTTTCCTTGCGCTACCTCGCAAACACGGGAGACAGCGACAGAGCAAAATAAAAAAATAAATATAATAAAATATATATCTTTTTCTTTCATACTATTCGCCATTTCCCGCATTAGCGAGGTAGCGTTAAGAACAGAGGACTGGGCCTTTGAGGGAATATCCTCACCTGGCCCCCTACTCTGTTCCTTCTTTTGGAAAATCAAAAATAAAACGAGAGGGGAGGATTTCCAGCCCCCCGCTCCCTCCCCTTTTAGTTGCCTTCTACGTCACGCAGGGAATACGTGGGAAGTATTCTTTCTCCCCTATCCCCATATATATATAATGATAGAAGAAGATTAGGAGCTAACATTTATCTTTTATTATCATTTTCTTTTATCACTATCATATTTCATTCCCCTTTACTAGTAATTACACAATTAAGTTTTTCATTTGTTAAAATTTCAAGGTCAGAAATTGATTTGTTGAGATTCAAAATTCCATTATTGTGAGCTTTATCCTTCAATCAAATAACCATGTTCCCTAATCTACTGTGGAAGAGTTTGTGGGGTCTGACTAGCTGATATATACTGGTGTCAGTGGATCACATATGAGAGCCAGAGAATGGACGGGTGCAATAAAGATAAGTGTGTGTTCCTGTGCAATCTTGCTATGGTACAAGTAGCAATAAGGTATGTATGGAAACTTCTTCTCCCGCCTTATTAAGGAAGCATCAAAGACTTATGAACAACAGTTGTAGACATTCATTCTCTTAGTGACATGTATAATGCATCAAGATCTGAACCTACCACAATCTGTCCCATCATTTACCTTGACCACTTCATATACCCTAGTTCATCCCAAAGACCACATTTTGCCTCTTATGTACCACATCGATACAATCTATTCTATCCCATGCACACCTCTTATCCTCCTCAATGTTCAGGCCCCAATACCCAAAGCATCTTTTAACTCCATCCTTCCACCACCTCCTTGGTTTCCCTTTCCTCCTCCTCCCTTCACTTCTGCACATAGGTTCTCGAAGTCAGTCTTCCTTTGCCCTTCCTCTCTAAATGTCCACAGCATTTCACCACAACCTGGTCAGCTCTCAATCAGCCTGTACTCACACAGGATAGGGGAGAAAGAATACTTCCCACATATTCCCTACGTGTAGTAAAAGGCAACTAAAAGGGGACGGAACGAGGGGCTGGAAATCCAGTTTTTGCTTTTCCAAGGGAAGAACACAGAGGGGGGATGAGTGAAGATTTTCCCTCTTGGGTTCAGTCCTCTGTTCTTAACACTACCTCGCTAACACGGGAAATGGTGAATATGTTTGAAAAATATATACATATACATATCCCTAGGATAGGGTAGATACTGCCTACATATTCCATGCATGTTGTAAAAGGCAAGTAAGAGGGGTGGGAGTGGGTGGCTGGAAATCCTCTCTTCCTATATTACTTTCCAAAATAAGGAACATGGAGCAAGAAGCCAAGTGAGAAATTCTCCCTCTAAAGTGAAAACATCTGTTCTTGATGCTACCTCGTTCACGCTGGAATTGGTGAGCATTTATATGTATCAAAAAAAATCATATTTGATTTCCGTTTCCTGTGTCAGCAAGGTAGGCCCATGAATTGATGAAGAAAGACTGCATTTGCTTACATCCACTCTCTAGCTGTCATGTGTAATGCAATGAAGCTACAGCCATCTACCAAAACCGGGCCCCATAGATCTTTCCATGGATTCCCCAGGCTGCTTCACACATCCTGGTTCAGTCCACTGACAGCATGTCAACTCCTGTAAACCACATCATTCCAATTCTCTATATCCCGAGAATGCCTTTCACCATCCTGCATGTTCAGGTCCTGATCAATCAAAATAATTTTCACTCCATCCGTTCATCTACACTTTGGTCTCTGTAAATGCAAACACACACATACCACAACATTTATAGTCCGTGGTTCTGGCTGGTGGACGTGGCCAGCTTCCTGAGTGCTGCACAAGCCCTTTGAGGATAGAAGCGACTCCAAGAGTAGAAAGTAGTTAAATGAAGTGGATAAATCTTAACGTAAAGTGTTTCAGAAATGACTGATTGTATGAGTAGGGATCTAATTATAATCACATTTTTGGGGTTTGTAGTTATTGTTGGGGAGTAAGAGGCATGTACAACAATATGAATTTTCAAACTAAATATATAATCACTCTGTGAAGTTTAGCATCCATGTAACTAGGATACTTATATCATGACGATCAATACAGAGCCTGGTCAAAGCCATCACTCGAGTTGGCACAATGATATCAGGAAGAAGGATATCTTGAGTAACAGCTGACTAGATGTGTCATAATTCATGCTATATGGATGACAAATATACTGGTGAGTTTTAAATACTTAGTGTAATACTAAGTGCTTCTGAAAATAACAATGACAAATATCTATCCACCTGCTCCTGAATATATGCAGACTGTGAATCTATCCAGCTTATTCTTAAGACTTTCTTATCTTTCTTCCTAAATATATTTAATCCCCCTCTAAGTTAGTACTCTGCACTGTTAACTGGGACTAATACTGATTCATTAGGTGCTTAATCAGCACAATGGTAGAAGAATAATCTGGTATCTCTGGAATAATTGTCTCAAATCCAAAAGGAATACTACTGGTATGTTTCTACAGTTTTTTCTTCCTACTTGAAAATGCTAATCCTTCATGAAGGTATGTTAATCTAGATTAGGCTGGTTTTGGTGAGGCCTAGTTATAATATAAAACATGCATGAGTCATGCAATTCTAATCAAAGTTTATTCTTTTCCAATAACTCCTAACAATGCAGCAGTCAAAACTTCAGTTAAGCTGGATGTATAGGCACTGAAATTCCACCACTTTTAACAGATACTTGTTTAATCTAATGTTGATGGACACCTAAAAATAAAGCAATCATCTAGCTTATTATATCTAAAGTAATATGGACCTTTCTTAGCCGAGTACACAAAAAATATGAAAAGGGTTGAAGAGCTATGGCTTCCATATAAATAAACTGATAAATATCATAAGACCTCATACTAGCCATATAAATGAATTCAAATAATATGTATTATGAATAAACCTGAATAAATACCAGGTTCCTAAGTGTGCCACTGAGGATACTGTGCTTCTATGCTTAAATTTTCTACCTATCCCACTTATAATCTTATATTCCAATTATATGGAATCTATGCAATCAGTTTGGCTGGCTTTCTTAAACGGTCATTTAATCAATTTTTACAAACTTCTTATCCCTCTAGCTTTAACAATTCAAAAATGGTTGGGAATTATATGTTTGGGAGATGTGGAGATTCAATGAAATAATAGCAATAAATTTCTAAATCTGAGAGTGGTTCAAGTCTCCTACGACATAAAAGTTGTATGCTGCATTTTTTTCATAGTTTTTCCATACTGCAAGCCTTCACAAAGATCTTCCTACCTCAGATCATGTTAAGTTCTGTTATAAACACTGTATCATGATGTACAGGCAAAAGATTTACTTAAAGTCCGACGACTTATAATTACTATTTCTGACAGCTATGTCATAAAGAATAAATACAAAAGCTAGATTTATGGAACAAATCTAAACCACTGGCAATTAATAACAGTTGAAACAAGTAAATCAACTGCTGGTCAACAATTCCTGAAGAACAAATTATGTGATATAAAACTTGAAGTAATCTAAAAAGGTTTGTAACCACAAAACTAAATGTCATATGGGCTAAACCACCTCACTCATCTAGTGCAATGCGATCTGTGATAGGCTATGTTCACTAACTTTAACATAGGACGACTAAATTCAAGATCTGTGCTTTTGTTTATATCTGAGTAGCAAAAGTAGAAAACAGCACTGTATTTAAGAATGTCAATCCAATATTTCAATAGGGAATAGAGATTCAACATTGCAGCAAGAAAGCTTTGACATGTTTCAAGCTACATCTTTTTCAAATTTTGAAAGGAGTCATTGATTATTATGTATATTTATATCCCATGATATTAAAGCATCTAAAAAAACAGGCAGATATTTCATACAAGGAAGAGTAAAGGTTTAAACAAAATCAAAACTACGGAGCAAGGGACTATGCACAAAAGTTAATGTACTCTCATTCATTTATTTTTCTAAAAATGTCCCAGAACCCCTTTCTAAGAAACGAGTAAGACATCTAACAAGACTGTATTCACAATGATTCAGCCTAACCAAAGGTGACTTTCCACTCGTAATGTAACCGTGCAGGCAAAGTCCGGTAACACCCAAACTTTCAATTACATGAGTATGCAAAGCATTTTTGTAATCACTGTGCATCTTGGCTGCATTCTGACCCTAAAATATGTGCAAAGGTATGTGTAACTAAGTTTGCAGCCATGGCACATTACTTTGACAGGGCCAGTGAGATTATTCCCATACAATCTAATTATGGCCAAACAGAGTTATGTCTTTACGAGGAAATTGCAAAGCTTCATTTGCAAAGGTACTAAACACTCTACAAGTGAAAAACCTATGATGATACCATACAATCCAGGGTCCACAATGAACACACAGAACCACAAAAAAATAGCATTATCCATTATATACCATCAAAATTTCTCAGAGAATCCTATGATACAAATCAAATGACCACAGAATCATCCAATTTACACAAGTTAAGGGAGCATAGGTTCACGCATTTGATCATGACTTTTTCCGCTACCTCATAAACGCAATAAAACGTGAAAGACCCTGGAGAACAAACAAAATGATAACATACACGCTTTGCATAAGTATTGGACGAAAGTGGCCATAGCATCAATGCACATAAAGTGCAAAAAAATGGAATCACTGATAAGTGAAGATAATGGAGCCAAAACTTCTTAACATTAATATTCATCAACACAAAAACACTCTAGCCACAGCTTTATATCACCATTAGTGGATCACAACAGAATAAGTAGGACAATCTTATCTGTATAAGACACTGAGAGATTACACTCTGACGTACTATATAATCGAGATAAGTTTCAACAACATTATGTCATGATGAGAGAATTATAAAACATAAATATTAGTACTGAATAAAAGCCAAAATATGTACAATATCATGTCATGGTAGAAATATCTAAAGGAACTATGAATGATTATTTCAAATAACTATATTGTGTGTTTGCACTAGTAAACAACCACTATCTTCTTAAAGAAAACGAAAGGCAGAATTTAACAAATTTCCATGACAGGTTAAACCAATTATAACATTCTTCAGAACAATAATCCCTTAACAGAAATGCAAGTTTTTGCTCATAATACCTCCCAGTAGACAAAACTGTTGAGCTATGAAATCTGCAGGGGATATTCATTACTGTGCTTAGAGAGTAAAATCACTCAAACTAGCATCTTGACTACTGATGAGAGAAAAGTAAGCTACATATGTGAAATACTGGAGGGTATGGAATCATATCTTCAATCCTACAGCGTCTTATAACAAGAAAAATTATGGCGGACTGCAATTGAATATCAAGTACATCAACATGTGGCATAAAATGCAAGAGAAAATTGTCTGATTATCTGAGTCCTGAAACTATTACACATACTAACTGGAAGTATTTCAAACTATGAATTGCAAACCAGAATCATTCAAGAATGCACTGAACAAATATCTAGCCAGACTATGAAGGATACACAAGCCTCTGGGCTGTAGCCTTCGACACCATCACTGATGTGAGAAGCAATGCCACATCTTAGTCCCAGACTGAGTTATATAGGTACACAAGCTTCCATAATCAACGCAAAGCACAAGTACGACATGTATATAACATAAATGGTCAACTTAGTGCAAACGTAAAAACATATAAAGATACAATCTTGATTAAAAAAAGATATGAAAATATTTTGCTTTACTAAGTGCTTCCTTAACAATAGCTCAGAAACGAAAATGCATAATCAAGGGTCACATCTTATGCCACACTCACTAGTAAGTCACATATACAAAACATCTACTTCCTAACTTCACTCTTTTTTCAAAGCCTTACACGAGTAAATAATAGAATTAAAAAAATACCAATTATCTATCAAAATGGTAAAAAATTTACCTTCCCAACCACAATTCAAAATTACGCAAATTCCAACGAATAATATTTTCTAAGTGGTAAAGCTAACGTAAAAACCTGCAACACAGTCCAATAGCTTCAACGAAAAATGTAAATTTTTCCAACAGGAGTTGAATATATCATAATACATTGGCAGTTGCTGAAGCACCATGCTAATCACTCATATTATCATATTCTACATGATGTTTAGACATCAACAAACTCAAAATCAAAAAAATCATCATAGATGCAGTTAGATTTTACTTGGTGTTGATGAATCACTAAAAGCTTTAACATGACCTTTGCCCTATCAACAAAGTTCTTACAACCTTTCCCTTGTACGGAGACAGCTTTAAAAGGAAATGCAACACAGTCCAACAATTTCATTAAAATACGTAAATTTCCCCATAAGTTAAAAACAACGTAATGTGTTGGCACACTATCTTACAAGAAATACAAACTATCTTACAAAAGTCTATTAAGAGTACTGCACATCTCGCAAACACACAAATTACCCATTATTTATCCACATTCTATCATTCCTTTGCAGTTCATAGCCAACGATATGATTTTTCTTACCATATACATGGTAATGTTCCCTACATGTTTCTGACCACTACACCAACCATTACATGCAGTATCTACTTTCAATTACTTATTTTCCACTTAATTAATATCTCGACAGTAATCAAAAATTACCAAAGAAATGGGTAAAGCTAAATGAACTGTCTTGTCGGGTTTCAGACTGACAAGATACAGTAAGACTGTCATGATGGCAGACACCACAGACAGAATTACTTTCATTTTCACTAAAACCATCTTTTCCCAAGTCATTACTGTTCAGGTTCTCTTCCTCATATAAACCTTACAGCCCAGAAAATGGTTCTTGACAGGTTTCTGGCTGTCACCGCCCAGGTTTCCGGTCGAATCCCCCAACTTGACCACCAGTTAGTTCTCATTTCACATACCATCGCTCGCTTTCAGGTCTGTATCAGAGGTGTTCTCTACCTTATAAAAAAAAGCTACTGCCTTAGACCAAGGTTCTTGACAGGTTTCTAGCTGTCAGTGGAAGGCAGGGATCACCGACCCGACCAACAACGCTCAAATTACACCATTAAAACTCATGTGTCAACCTCACCTTCAGATAGGTTCCCGGACAACCCCACATCTTCTATCGATTGTATAGTCTCCCTCTGTAATCTCTTGAGGTGTCTGGCGTTCTTATTAAACTTCTGGAACTCCACCACCAGTCCCTCGGCCATCCTCACTGTTTATTTACATCTGAGTGACTGGGGGCTGAGGCACTCATGACACAAGGAAAACACTCACTCCCAGAAAACGGACCCCCAGACGCGTGGGAGACTCCGCCAAACTCCCTCAGCAGGGCCTGACCCCTGAACATCTTTGTGGTTTATTCAATAAATTGTACATTTCAGTGTATGTGACTCCATGATTAGGGTGTGATTATATTACTCTGTGGTTATGAGATGCACAGACGTAGTGGGAGTTGTGCATATGGCTTCATATTCTTGTAAGTTAGCTATTCTTAAGGAGATCAAATAATTCAAAGATTTCTCTCACTACAATATATCATCTATTGCAGCGATTATAATTAGTTTAAACCCAGAATAGAGTATTTGTTAAGAATATACAGGTAAAAAGTATTTAGGAAGAAATTAGATGCTACATCTCTTAGATTTTTCAAACTTTCTGTACAAAACTATACAAAATAACCGCAGATATCAGAGTATGTGTACCTTTCTCCAAGCAAAAGAGAACATTACACAATATACAAAATGATAAAATACTGGCGCACATCAGAAAAGATGTGAAATCGTATTAAATATGAGACCTATATTATCTTTTGTATTACTATTTATGTGAGCAAGTCTTATGCAACTTGGGCCATATACTGAGTGTGTTTTGATGTCTCAGAATAATCTGTAAACACCTGAAGATTATAAGACTCTTCTATTGGTGTCCCTTGAAGTAGACATTCTTCATGACACTAGCAGTTGATGGGCCTAAAGCCCAAATAACCAACTATCTTACTGGAAGCTAAGTCTTTAGGTACCTTTAAACCAAGGTTGGGTATACAGCTATGGGTTCAGACGATTGGCTATAGGGGTAGACAGGCTCAAAACCTGCCTAGCATGGGCCAATAGGCCTCTTTGCATGTCCTCACTTTATGATGACAACTAATTACTGAAAAGGTTAAGGGTAGACAGACTCAAAACCTGCCTAGCATGGGCCAATAGGCCTCTTTGCATGTCCTCACTTTATGATGACAACCAATTACTGAAAAGGTTATCACTAGAGCCTTTAACCTACGTCAATTCTAATGAAAAAAAGAAGACATTTTGATAAAGCCATGCTCATTTGTTACTAATGTTGCAGAATGTGGTAGAAATAAATATGTACATATATTATAATTCGTGTTAAAGACACACGTGACATTATTAGTGGTAGAGCTTATGAAGACGTGTCGGGGACTGAATTTCAACTTTTGTTCAAGGAAGGTTTTCTAAATTGATTTACCATGTTTCGCAGCAGCCACTTTATATATCATATCTTTCTTTCATATTATTCGCCATTTCCCGCGTTAGCGAGGTAGCGTTAAGAACAGAGGACTGGGCCTTTGAAGGAATATCCTCACTTGGCCCCCATCTCTGTTCCTTCTTTGGAAAAAAAAAAAAAAACAAGAGGGGAGGATTTCCAGCCCCCCGCTCCCTTCCCTTTTAGTCGCCTTCTACGACACGCTGATCCCTTATGGATATATCATATTGCATGGCTCCCTTGTCCCATATTCATCATATTTAGCACCTCCTCTCCCAGATCTAATACAGTTCGCGGCTCACCATCCCACATTCATCATTATTTCGAGGCACCCCTACACCATATCTATCACTCATCGCTGTACCCCATACTATATATCCCTTACACTTTATCAGAAAGTCTTACACCAAGAATCTTTTAAGTCTGTTCTGTACGAGCATGGCGTCGCCATTTAATCTATCATGAAAAAAAAAAAGTTATATGTTACGATAACGTAAAAGGAAAAATATGGTACTCTAATACGATGTACGAGTGTGCATTGTGTAGGCTGCAAGTACCTGGCATTTAAGACACAATTCATCGTCACGTATCTTTTTGGCATGAACTTATCAAAACACCACCTCTACATTGTCTAACATTAATAACAAAAGATTATGGTAATCAACAAATTCAAAAGGTAAAACTCTTTTAAGTATTTAGTTGTATCAAATGGGTGGTTGTTTGGATTTCTATCCTACAACAGTTAGGCTACAAGCACCAACCTAAAGGTGGAAAGGATAATTTTTGGTTTAACTACAAAGGTATTAAAGATAATTCTTGTATCAAATACACTCTTGCTATGCATATGGCCCTAACTGATTGTAGCATTTGGGGACGAAGCTGTGTGTAACAGCGTTTTGAATATGGTAAACGACCAAGATATATATGTGGTGTCAATTCAAAATACAGTGGTCTTACATCCAAGTACAAATTGACTAAATCGTGGGGTAATAGCGCCTTACTTCACGTCTAAGATGGAGAAACTTTTACACTTTTGCAAACATAACACACACCAACCGGATTCATATCGGGACATCGAGTCGTACTCCAGAACACAGATGATCAAAAAGGGTTGCCATGTTACAGAACAACCGTAATGTGACCAAAGGTCAAACCAACCAACCCACAGAACAGTATGCAAGGGAAGGGAGTCGGTGTCTGTGTGTGTGTGTGTGTGTGTGTGCATGGAGGAATGCAAGGAGGAAATACCACTGTCCACCACTAGGGGATGTGATCAGGTTCCATGCATCCTAGGATAAACTTGAACATTCCTATCAGTTTATAGGTTATGCGGCCACACTACCCAGCTCCG